>NW_004444241.1:807432-903990 GCF_000243295.1 Trichechus manatus latirostris
CCCCCCCCCCCCAGTGTTAGAGCTGGGGTTCTTGTCCTCAGTCCCGCTCCACTGGAGGCCACCTCCCCATGCCTTCACAGACATCCCAGTTCTGGGGCTTTTGGGGTTATTGGCCTCCTCCCAAGAAGAGGTCCCTTCTTTTCCTTATCCTCAGGTGGCTGTCGCGTGATGGAGCAGAAAGAGGTTCCCAATGGGCTCAGGGATGAAGCTTGTGGCAAGGAGACCCCAGCTGGCTATGCAGGCCTCTGCCAGTGAGTGCCAGGCAGGGCGTGGAGCATGGTGTTGGGGAGGGAGGTAGGAGTAGTGAGGGTATGCCCAAGCAGTAAAGGGCGTATGTGGGAGCAGTAGGTCCTGAAGGGAGTGGGAAGGAGGGGTTCTCTGGGCAAGGGCATAGATAGGTAGTAGCAGGCAGTGTGCACAGGTGTGCAACAGATGAGGGTTATCTATCATATTCATCTTAGTAGTCCAGTGCCCAGTAAAGTGCTAGGCACACGCGGTAAATATCAGCCTAGTAAAAGAAAAACTATTTTGCCACTCATCTCCCCAGGTCACACTACAAAGAATATCTTGTGAGCCTCATCAATGCCCATTCACTGGACCCAGCCACCCTGTATGAGGTGGAAGAGCTGGAGACGGCCACTGAGCGTTACCTGCACGTGCGTCCCCAGCCATTGGCCGGAGAGGATATTCCTGCCTACCAGGCCCGCTTGTTACAGGTAAAGCCTCCACCCAGCCTCACCTCTGAGCCCATCCTCCAGCCAATGTCTGAGCAGAGGCTGCCAGTGTTACCATGTTCTCTCTCCTGCAGAAGCTGACAGAAGAGGTGCCCTTGGGACAGAGTATCCCCCGCAGGAGGAAGTAGCTGAGGGCAGTGGCCCTGCAGAGGGTCCCATGGCCCGACTACCTCAGGAACATCTCCAGCACCAATAAAGAGGCATCTCCTTTGCCAGGCTTCTTAGTGGTCCTTCTTCCTGGCCCCACCATCTAGGGGCACCAGGGAAAGAGGTGGGGGTGGCGGGGTGGGGGGTGGGGTGGTGGTGGTGGTGGTAAACAGAAGTTTTCTGGAAGGTCTCCCTGCAGCTGCCCACTGGACCTTCCCTGGACTCAGGGCCGAGAAGGAATTGGCATTATGGATGGGCATGGGAGGCCTTCCACATCCAACACCTGCCCTAGGCTTCCTTCTTGCCTCCGTCTTTTCATCAAATTTGCCTGATCTTTGAGCTCACCTAATTATGTACCAAATGGGCACTGTGGGGGAACACAGATGCACAGAGTACACAGCAACCCAAAGGCTCAAGGCCAGGAGCGGAGGTCAGGGCCCAGAGCAGTGAGTGTCTGAGGGAGGAAGGGGGATGAGCCAGGCAGAACTGCACCTACTCCTGACTCCCTAGCCTCCAGTGGAGGGGCTCCTCCTGCTGCCAACAGTGAGATTCTCAGATGCTGCTGCCTTCTAGTGGCAAGTGGTTGCCTTGCACCTCAGAGACCACGTGATTTCTGGGAAAAGGACTTCACTGGAGGAGAACTGAAACTTAGGGTGGGGACTGTATACAGTGAAAGGGGCGGAGAGATTACGAAGCCGAAGCTGCCTAGCCGGAAGCTGAGCTGAGGGCCACTGAGTGCTGGGACAGCCTGCACAGCCAGCTCAGGTAAGATCAGCCAAAGGTGGCGGTCATCCAGGAGTCTGGGGCCGGAAGCCCAGCCAGGTTGGAGGTGAGGGGCTGGGGCAGCAGAGCCCCTGTGCTAGGCTGGGGAATAGGGAGAAGGCCTGTGAGCCAAGAAGCAGTAAGTTTGGCCTGAGGCGAGAGACTGGCTAGAGACCAGCTTCCCAGGCCTTATTGGCAGAAGACAGGAGGACCTGCTACAGGATTGTTCCGGGAGAAACACTCTTTGCTCCAAGTCTCTGTTCACCATGTTTTGTTTGTCTTGCCTTCTGGCCCTGCCCATTTCCGCTGCAGCTCCACCCCTGCCTCCAGCTCCCTGCCCTACCTATCCATAGGGCAGTCTAAGAAGGAGGGGTCAGGTTGTGGGGTCTGTGGGTGAAGAGTGTTTGTTGATGGGGCATCTCAAAAGCAGATATTGCCTCTGCAGATGTTTGGGTGTCTAGACAGTGCCTCTCACCAGGATCAGAACACTAAGGGACTTTTTTTCTCTCCCAAATAAAGTCCTGAAAAGTCTTAAAATTTAAACCAGTACTTAAGATTTGCTTCCTGATGTCACTGCTTGGGATATTAAAAGGAATGTATATTTTGTAATTGCTAGTGGTGGCAGAAACAAAACAATTCTGCTTTAGAGAGTTTTGAGATGTATCCAGATCCGAAAGAAGATGGATGGGTGCTTGTAGGGTCTCTGGGAGCCCTTGGCAGAATCCGGCCCCAGTGGCCAGGATCTTAGCAGATGTTCCCTCCCACAGTGTCCGTTCTGCTGATGCTTCCAGCTCTTCTTGTTCTCCAGGATGGCATCAGGCAGGGCACGCTGCACCCGAAAGCTTCGGAACTGGGTGGTGGAGCAGGTGGAGAGCGGGAAGTTTCCTGGGGTCTGCTGGGATGATAAAGCTAAAACCATGTTCCGGATTCCCTGGAAGCATGCAGGCAAGCAGGACTTCCGGGAGGACCAGGATGCTGCCTTCTTCAAGGTAACAAGGGCCTGGAAACCACCCCTTCTGAGTGAGGGCTGGAGTATATACTGGCTTCTCTTATCCTTAAGGAGTTGTGTCTGTGCAGTTTTCAGATAAAGGGGAAATTGGAGGGTAGAACTGGCTACATAATTTGCCCAGTGCACAGTGAAAATGCAGAGCTCTTCTTCAAAAATTACTAAGAATTTCAAGACGGCAACAGCGGAGAATAAGCATTCTCAGACCCTTCTGAGTGCAGAGCCCTGTGATGTGCACAGGTTGCACCCTTGTGAAGCTAGTCCTGTTGGAGGGTCAGCTGAGATCTGTAACAAACTGCCTCTTCTTTACCTGCCTCTCTTTCCTAGGCCTGGGCGATATTCAAGGGAAAGTACAAGGAGGGAAACTCAGAAGGCCCTGCCACCTGGAAGACTCGCCTGCGCTGTGCCCTCAACAAGAGTCCTGAATTTCAGGAGGTCCCTGAGAATGGCCATATGGAAGGGGCTGAGCCCTACAAGGTGTATCGGTTGCTGCCACCAGGAACCCTCCCTGGTGAGCCCTTTGCCCAACCATTCCAACAGTCATCAGACTGGGGAGGAAGGATGGTGGCCTGAGCCTCCTGGGAGGGTGCTGGGCCTCCCTCCACACCTCTTACTCAGTCTGCCCTGTCCCTGCCCTTAGGGAGCTGTTCCCTGGCTTCCCTTTCCCAGTCCTGCACACCCTTCCCTCCCTCATATTCTCTCCTACCCTATGTCCCTACGTAAGGCTCTGACCCATCTCTCCCACTCGAACAATGTTCCACAGCCCAGCCAGGCACCCAGAAATCACCATCAAAGCGACACCACAGTTATGAGTCCTCTGACAGGGAGGAGGATGAGGGTCCCGTGAAGAGCCGTGCACTCAGCCCCTTGTCGCTCCAGGACCCCTTCAATAATGTGAGCTGGGGGGGGGGTGTTGGGAGGGGTCTGAGGGCAAGACAGTAACTAGAGGAAGAGGCAGGGCAATGATAGACACTGTGTCCACAGGAGAGGGGAGCCAGTTGGGGAGCAAACCATTCAGACACTGGGAGCAGCAACAGCAACAGCCCTAAGCCTCAGGAAGGTACCACCTCTCCTGCCTCTTGTGTCATCCCCCATGCCCAACAATGCCATGACCTCTGACCCTTGTAGCCAGTCTGAATGACCAGTGCCTTTGCCTCCCTTCCAGGTGCAGGCACAACTGAGGCCCCCTTTGAAGAGGATCAGGTGTCCCTGGAACTTCTGCTTCCTCCAGACTCAGGTACTGCTGCCTGTTCCCCTCAGGTTTTCTTCCTCTGGCTATGCCTGCATTTTCTAGTCTGTTGGGGCTTGCAGCCAACTGGACTCACCTTACCATGGACAGGAGCACTGGTTTCTAGGCAGTGAGAACTCCAGGAGCTGTTTAGTCAGATTCCAAACAGCTTGCTTTCCAAAATAACACACTACACACCCTGTTCCCTGGAGTTCCACTTTGAGACACTCCATTCTTTGAGTCAAACAGAAGCCGAATCTCTTGGGCTCTTCTTATAAACTACAGGACCCTTGGCAGTAAGCTCCCAAGGCATTCATGTGAATTGGTTTATTAGCTGTCACCTAATGAAGAGGAAAGCCTGACAGAAGCCCCTTGGCTGATGAGGGGAAGGTGGGAAGTAAAGATGAGGAAGGGAGGGAACCTTTTCTAACCTCAGCAGATGTGGGTGTGGCCCCAGACCCCAGCGTCCTCCCCAGATTTTGCTTGGCATCCCTCTCTGGATTTGCAGGGAGCTCCATGTCATTTCCCCAAAGGCTCCTGCTGACCAGCTGAACCCCTGGGGAATGAGGAGAGGCACTGCTGCTAGCTGGCAAGCTCCCTCAGCGCCAAGTATAGCTGGGCCGTTCTCTGTCCCCAGACTACTCGCTGCTGCTCACCTTCATCTACAGCGGGCGTGTGGTTGGGGAGACCCAGGTGCACGGCCTCGACTGCCGCCTTGTGGCTGAGCCCTCGGGCTCCCAGGTCGGCATGGAGCAAGTGGTTTTCCCCAAGCCTGACCCACTGGAGCCCACACAGCGCCTGCTGAGCCAGCTCAAGAGGGGCATCCTGGTGGCCAGCAACCCCCAAGGCCTCTTCGTGCAGCGCCTCTGCCCCATCCCCATCTCCTGGGATGCACCCCAGACCCCACCTGGTCCAGGCCCACATCTGCTGCCCAGTAATGAGTGCGTGGAGCTCTTCAAAACAGCCTACTTCTGCAGAGGTGAGGCTGTTCCAACTGAGCCCCTGCCCCTGACCTCTGGGTACCCTGTGGACCCCACTTGGTAGACCCTGCCACACCCTGTCAGCCAGCAGGTCCTCCATCGTAGCCTGTGCTATGCACCCCTGAACTTGTGCAGTGTACACCCTGTGTGACCATACCAGCAGCCTGGCAACTCTCCTTCCCCAGGCAAGGCCGTGGAAGAGGAGATTCAAGTTGAGCCCAGTGCAGGAGTACCACATCTCAGGGAGCACCATGACTCTGAAGCTTGCATAACTTATGTGAAAGTGCGCAGACAAGTCAGCACAGTGTTTTGGGCCTCCCTGGCCCTCTCCTGCACGTACACTGGCACACACCGTCCACACATTTGAGAGAGCTGGCACACACCACACACTGGCCCTGGCACCACCCTGTTCCCACCTCTAGGAATCCCCTAAGGTTGCTCTCTCACCCACCTACTCTTGGAATTCCAGTTCCTACCTCCACTCCACTCCTACTCTGACTATGGAAGTGGAGTCATGACACAGAGTACGGATGTTCCCAGTGCCATGTGTAACCTAACATTGGAGGAGGGAGGTAGTTAGCAGCAACAAAGGTTTGGGCACATGTGGGTTAGCAGCCAGGGCTGTCACCTACGAGCACTCTGAACTCTGCTAGGGATTGCTTTGCAGGTTGTATAATAATCTGCTCATTGTAAACGTGTCTTTGAGCAAGGGGCCCCTTTTTGTGTTTGGACGTGGGTCAGTAGCTGCTCAGTGCCTAGCGTATCTCCTGGCCCAAGGCAACAGCCTCATGACCCCACACCTCCTGCTCTGGCCTTGGTCTCCAAGTGGCCCCACTCCCACCTCTCTTTCACCATCATGGATTCCTCCCTACCACCTCCTTGCCTGCTGCCCTCTCTCTTCTCTCTTCTGACCCATGACCTTTTCTCTTTCAGACTTCATCAGGTATATCCAGGGCTTGGGCCCCCTGCCCAAGTTCCAAGTTACCTTGAATTTCTGGGAGGAGAGTCCTGACCCTGGCCACACCCCACAGAGTCTTATTACAGTGCAGGTGAGTTCCAGGCACAGTGTGGGGGGTTGGGGGGCATGTGGGTCGGGATTCCGGGAGGAGAAGGAGCCTCCATGGGTTAGGAGCCCTTGGAGGTAGTGCCTGCCCTTCTACATTCGCTGATGGCCTCTTCCCCACCTCTTCCTATACAGATGGAGCAGGCCTTTGCACGACATTTACTGAAACAGGCAGCCACTCCGTCCCCGAGCCTGGAGGACCCCCCTGCCTCCTCACCTCTTTTCCTCCTCTCTCCTTTAAATAGAGACATTCTCCACACTGGTGACTTGCCCTCCTCTGTGATAATTCTCAGTGATTGTGTGTGATAGTTTCATCCTTGAACTGTTCATGCACCCTGGGTAGTAGGAAACTCAAGGATGATTTTACCCTCCTTTCCCCCCACCCCTTTTTTTTTTCAATTTTGGGATATACCTTCTTTCATCTCTAAAGAACTGGGAAAATCCAAATGGCTGAAACTCAGGAGACCTTTCCCTCTTCCCCTGCACCCCAACTCTAAAGTCAAGCACTTTATATTTGCTTCCTAGAACTTTATTAAGCATTTTAAATAAACTTTTCTTGAAAGAGGAATCAGTATCTGATTGGCTGAGAGAAGAAGGTAGCAGGGTCAAAGGTAGATGGCACAGATGGAAACTGGGGAGCTGGGCACTTGGGTTCTCTTGCTACTGACATCTTCTGGCCCGTCTCCTCTCCTCTGTCCCCAACTTCTGGCTGGCAAACTGTCTGGGCTATGTGGGCTCTGGACCCTCAACCAGAATCAGGGGAAGGGTTGGGGTCAATCACCAAGAGGGGCACTGAGACTATAGATGGACACTACAACCACCTACTTCACAGAGGAAAATTTGCACTCCACCATTCTTTGCTAGAGGCCTTTGGTTGGGACCTCAACAACAGGCCTGCATTTGGACTGGAATTCTAAATAAAAAGAGGAGACACGTGAGCTTGACCTGAAACTGGGCTAGAGGCCTTGAGGCCTGGGCGGGTTGGGGAAATCAGAGGGAAGAGTTGCTGAACCTCCTGTATCTGGCTGCTTCTGCGGTGACAGATGGGGCCCTCCCAGTACCAGTGCACTGTCACCTCGACTGAAGGTTACTCCCAAACTGGATTCCTCACCGTCTCTGAGCCCCAGAGAAGACAACCTAGACTAGGCCACCATGTCACCAACACCCGTTCACTGAAATTTGAGGGGTCTAAATCAGCTGACATGCCTCTCTTTAACCCCTGTGTTCATTCTGCTACCAAACTGGTAATTCTTCCTTCACCAGATCACATGTCACCCAACTTCTCTGTATACTCACTGCCACCAGATGAGTTCAGACCCAGGTCACCACCTGACTGCCACAGCCTCCAGCCTTCCCGTTTCCTGCTCATGACACCAGCTTGGCTTTCCAGACTCCTTCCTGTCTTGTCACTGTTACAGAGCTTCTGTGGCTCAGCTGCATGATCAAATCCAAATGCCTCAGTTTCTCCAAGGATCTTCCTCTTGCTCTCTCATTTGACAAACTGAATACTGCTTTCGAGCCTCTCCGCCTCCTGGGAACTTCCTTCTATTCAGTCTTACCCAACATCCTCCTAAGAAGCCAAGAACCTAAACAGGCACCTGTGCTACCATTGATGAAATGAGGTACTGAGTGCCTCAAGTGCAGAAGCCCTGTTGTGCCTTCAGTTTTCTGAAATCACTCCTGAACCGTCTTTGTACCAGGTCCTAAGCTATCTCCTTGACTTCCATTTTCTCTCATACCCCAAAACCCATATCCAATCCATCATTATTCTTTCAAAATATATTCAGAATCTGACCACTTCTCTCTGCTTCCACCACCAACACTTTGGAACAAGCCACCATCATCTCTCACGTTAGCTTCCTAATTAGACTCCCTGCTTCCACTCTTATCACCTTCAGCCTATTCTCAATAAAGCAGAGATCCTCTTAACCTATAAATCCGGTCATGTCGTACCTCTGCTCAAAACCTTCCATTGGCTCCTAATTCAGGGTAAAAGCCCACATCCGTACAATGGCCTCCAAGATCCTTGTGATGTGGCTTCCATCCTCCTAACCTCATCCCTTGCCGTTCTTCCCCTCAGTCACTTTGCTCCAGGCTTCTTGAACCCAGCAAGCACATTTCTGCCTCATGTCCTTTGCACTTGCTGGTTCTTTTGTCTAAAACACTCTTCCTCCAAGAAGGCACAAGACGTGTCCCCCCACCTGTTAAATGTGTCTGTTAAAATGTCATCTCTTCAGAGAAGGCTGAAGCACCCTATCTAAATACTGCTCTCCTATGCTGCCTAATTTTTCTTCATAGCACTGATCACCACCTGACATATTTCTGTTTCTCTACGTGGTTATCATCTCTCCTTCCCTACTCCATAAGGACAGAAACTTGTTTTATTCATTGCTGTATCCCAAGTACCTAGAGGAGTGCCTGGCACATACTTGCGGAATGAATGGATGAACGAGTGAATTGATTACTCTGTGTCCCTTGCTTATCTCCTAAACTAGGTTCTAAGCACCTTAAAGGCAGGTGCACCCACTTTCTCATCTTTGTGCCTCAAAGTGAGCACTTACAAATATTGACAACTTATGTATAGTGATTAAAACAATTTGTAAGTATCACGTAGAAGCCAATCTAGCCAAGCACAGTGGAACAGGACTGGAAGCACTGGAGTCCAGAGAGCGGAGTTCACAACCAGACTCTCACTAAGGAGCTGTGTGGTTTGGGAGGGTCTGTGTGGGCCTGTTTTCTCCTCTGAAAAGGCAGGGCTTGGACTAGATGATTTCTAAATCCCTTTCAGCTTTGACATTCTGTGGCTGTAAGTTTAGGGCAACTACATGTTCATTTGACAAATATTTACTGAGCTAGGTGCCAGGTATTGGCTGAGAAAGACAGGACCCCTGAACTCAAGAGCTCCCAGATGGAAGGAGGACAAGATAGGGTCAGCTCAGCTGCAACAAAGAGCACAAGGTCTTCTGGAGTCAAAGTGGGGAAGGGCATTCTAGCCAAAAAAATGACTGTGCAGAGGCAGGAGGCATGGGGATGAGGGGGTTTGTAACTGCAGTGCAACCACACAACTTAATTTCACACAAAGAATGAGACAAATGAATAGCTTTTGTAGGCTGACAGCTATGCCCTGAATTCAAGGACAGTCTATTTCAGCCAGAAGAACATTCACAACTCAGAATGACCGGATGGGGCACGCCTACAACCCTGCAAGTTCTCTGGCTGCTTCATGTGCGATCTGACTTCCCCATTGACCTGTGCCTTGCCGAGTCTATCTCACACCGTTTCTACCTCCCCAGCACACCACAGGCAATGGGCTGGGCACAAAGTCAGACAATTAATTACTGCCTGATAGAATTTGGCGGGAAGGGCAGGGTCCAACCCCAGGTCAGGCGCCTTACATCTTGGCCCGCTGAACAGGGTCAGGGCGGTTGCCCCCTACATGACCCCGACCACCCCTGCTGAACTGCTGTTGTTACCAGGCCCCCTGCGGCGGAGAGGCTGGGATTTGCTCCCTGCACATTGGTCAGCGGGGTAGCACCTCGGAGAAATGCTTGTTACTGGAGGCAAGGAGGAAAGCCCATTGGTCAGGACACCTCACAATGGCCCCGGCAGCGCGCAGGTTCTTCCGATTGGTTCGCTGCTGTCTCCAGCGACCCACGTGGCCTCGAACCCCAGCAGGCTGCTTCGCGGCCAACCCAACTCCTGCTCCCCATTGGCTGTTCTGAGGGTGTCCGCCCTCAAATAAGAAGCGAGATGCAGAGCACCTGAGCGCTCACTCCCTGAGGCGGGATCTAGTCCTGCAAGGGGGCGTCCCAGGACGGAGACTGCAGGTGCCTACGTTGCGTGCAAAGACAGGAACTCGGCATCTCCAGAGGCTGGGAAGGAAGGTCTACTGCGGAGGACACCCGTTCTCCCTTGGGACCTGGGCTGGGGCTCAGCCCTTGGGGAGCCCAGCGTCTCCAGCCTGGCACCCAACCCGGAAAGGTCCAGTAAGTAAGTTCAAAGTACCCACATGGAGTGCGAACCCACTCAGGGCCACGGAGAGGGGCATTCCCCACTCCTAAGTATCGAGTCTGTGTATCTATTTATCTCAATTGTTTATCCGCAGATTGTTTATCAGTTCATTTACTTGGTTTTCTGGGTCCACCCTGAGCGCCGCTTGTCCAAATCCGTCTCTCCGACGGCTTTGGGAAAGCCCGAGCCCTAAAGAATTCGGATTGAGATCCGAACGGAGGATTGGTGGAGATAAGGGTGAAACCACAGAAGAAAGATGTTCTACTACCCCAACGTGCTTCAGCGGCACACGGGCTGCTTCTCCACCATCTGGTAAACGCGGGACCGGGGTGGGAGCCCTCCGAAAGGGGTGCCAGGAATCTCATTCTGACGCTCCCCCGACCCTACCCCACTCCAGGCTGGCAGCTACCCGCGGCAGCCGCTTGGTGAAGCGGGAATACCTGAAGGTGAACGTGGTGAAGACCTGGTAAGGCCCAGAGAAGGGAGGAGAGGCCTGGTGCCTGAGTGGGTCAGGGAATGGCTGGGGTGGGCAAGGCTGTGGGGCTGGTCCTCTGTGCAGCGATGAGCAGCAAGGAAATCCTCCGTTATGTGAAACCCCTCCTAGTGAGGAAATCCTCAATTACGTGATGGTTCGAGCGGAGCCCCCACAGCCCGGCCTGCCGCGGCCCCGCTTCTCCCTCTATCTCTCAGCCCAGCTCCAGATAGGTGTGATCCGGGTCTACTGCCAACAATGCCAGTACCTCGTGGGTAAGGCGGGAAGCCCAGGAGATGGGACAGAGCAGAGGGGCCCTGGGCTGCCTGGCTCCTGGCGCTGACCCTCCCTGCCCACAGAAGACATCCAGCACATCCTGGAGCGCCTGCATCGTGCTCAGCTGCAGATCCGCATTGATATGGTAGAGCTTGACCTGTGAGTGTCCCCCTGGGACGGAGACCACCCAGCCTTTGGTGGCAAGCCCACATGCTTGGCCTCTGCCTCAGTCCTTCACAGCCCACTCTCTCCTCCAGACCCAGCCTGCTGCTGCCTAGCCGCCTGGCCATGATGGAAACCCTGGAAGATGCTCCTGACCCCTTTTTTGGGATGATGTCTGTGGATCCCCGACTTCCCAGCCCCTTTGAGATCCCTCAGGTAGGGCTCAGTCTCCTAGAACACCTCAAACTCATGAAGTGACAATGCAGAAGGGGAGGGCTATCTCTGTGCCAGTCTGGCAATAGTTTAGGGGGAGGGGGCCTGCTGTAGCTCTCCCCCACAGGAGACGGTGGGCCCGTTCGGGTAAAGCCCCCTGCACTTATCCATTCAGGCCAACCTGCCAGGATGGTCTCTCCACAGGAGGTAGCTCCTGTCCCTGCTCATCTCCACACTGCTCCCGCTGCCAAGACCCTAATCCAGGCCCTCATCATCTCTCTGCATGGGGCTTCTCTACCCGTGTCCTCCTCCAAATGATTCTCCACACCCCTCCACAGCTTAGATAATGTCACCCCGTCCCTTTGAATATACCTCCAGTGGCTCCCAACCGCAATCAATAATAGCATTTGGGGCTCTCCATACCCTGGTCTGGAGCTAGCCTTCTCTAGACATCTCTCAACACGTCCTCTGGATATCCGGGGCTTCCAAACACCAGTCTGTCCCCTAGGCCCCACATTCACATTTTCCCCCCTAGCTCAAATGGTCATCCCGCATGCTCTACTAGTCACATCGTACATGTCCATACAGACCTGGTTCACATGCTGCCCTTTTTCATGCTTTTATCCCACCCCCAGCAGGAACCAAATGCGTTCCGGAACTCCAGGCATTGTTGTTGTTCTTAGGTGCTGTTGAGTCAGTTCTGACTCATAGCGACCCTATAGGACAACGTAGAACTGCCCCATAGGGTTTCCAAGGAGTGGGTGGTGGATTTGAACTGCTGACCTTTTGGTTAGCAGCTGAGCTCTTAACCATTATGCCACCAGGGTTCCCCAGGCATTATCAGAGCCGTGTTTTACCTTTTGTGTTGACTCTTGTTGGGGTTGTATACAAACCTGACTCCCTGCTAGACCGTATACTCCACAAGGTCAAGAGTCTTTTCTGTTCACCTCTGTCCCCCATGACACTTGACATAAGGGTGCAGTGCTTGTTGCATAGATAGACAAAACCCAAATGATGGGGGGGGCCGAGAAGGAAGGAAAAGAGACAAGATGGGGAGTGGCTGATTGATGTTAATGCCACGAGAATTAGACATAAAAGAGTATTACTGTCTACTGTCTGAATATTTAAGGTTGTGAAAGTAGAAAGGCAGGGGGCAGATGCTGAATCCTGTCTTTTGTCCCCAATCCCTTCCCAAAGATTCGACACCTCTTAGAGGCTGCAATCCCAGAGAGAGTTCTTGAGGAGATCCCTCCTGAAGTCCCTATAGAGCCTAGGAAGCCAGGTGAGCACAGAGAACCTTCTTTCTGGTGAGAGACATAAGGCCCAAGAGCTGAGAAAATGACTATCTTCGAGCTTTCCCTGAAGGGGCACTTTATGTGTGTAAACTCACCACTGCTTCACAAGAGTCTTATGAGGTCTGAATTTTTATCCCCATTTTACAGATGAGGAAAGTGAGGCTAACAGTTGTTAAGCACTGTTCCCGGGGTCAGATTGCTAGAGACTGGCATGGGCCTGACTAGAACACAGGTTGACTTTATGCCAGAGTCCCTGCTTTTGCCTCATTGCATGGATGTGGGGTCCTGGAAAGGAGCAGAAGAGTTAGTGTGACTCCTCTGACCCTCCAGACAGGATGTTGGGTATTGTGCTCTCTCCTGAGGCCATCACCCTCCCGGAGGCAGAGCCCATACAAATACTGCAGATCGAGGTGAGTGGTCCCCCGCATGTACAGCCTGTCGCCCAAGTCCTGCTTCTGACAGCCCAGTCCCCGCTACATCTACTTCTCTCTGTCCCCAGAGTCCTGCTTCTGACAGCCCAGTCCCCGCTACATCTACTTCTCTCTGTCCCCAGAGTCCTGCCTTCTCCATCTCCATTTCTGCACTCCCTGCCTGGCGCTAGAGCACCCAATGGGCTTCCTCCTGGCCCTGTAGCATGCCTTGGGCCCTCCTGGATCCGCTTGCCTTTTTCAGAAATGGGATCAAGTCCCCTCCCCTTGCTATCCTTCTCCCAACAGGATGAACGAGACCTCGCTGAGGTCAGCCGCCAAGAGCTTGACCTGCTGATGGCTGAGGAAGATGAAGCCATCTTGTTAGAAGAGCGTCTGCGTGCCAGGCTTCTCTGGAGGCGTAGGGCGCGCCCGGCGCTGGAAGGTTAGGCCCCTGGCATGGGCGGTCTAGGACTGGGCAGTGTCCAGTCTCGTCTCTGCTCTTCTCCTAAGCCCTGGTCCTCTCTCTGCAGAGTTCAAGGAGGAGCCCCGGGCCCCAGAGGGTGAAATCACAGTTCCCCCGCTCTCGCCTCCAGTGCCTGCACAGTAAGGGCGGGAAACCCTGGGCCAGGCAGGGGCCAGTGCTGTGGGTGGGTGTCCTGATTTTTCTTGTCCCTTTCCCCTCAGGGTGGAAGGGGCAGAAGAGCTACTTCCAGGCCAGGCCCTGGTCCCTGAGGAGCTGAAGCTGGCACCCTGGGAGCCCGGGGCTCTGGTCACTGGTGAGTGCCCACTGTGCCCGGGCTCTCCTCAGAGCACCTGCACAACTGCTGCAGATAGGGGCCCTGTGTTCCAACTTGCTTAAGGGAGGGCCCTCCAGCTTCTTGCCTGGGTGGCTGCAAGGGTGAAGGGGCCTGTGGGACAGAGCTGGGACCTAAGGTGTTGTTGCAGAGGTGACCCCTCCCCAGGAGCTGCGTCTGCCAGCCCCACCCAGTCCAGAGGTGAGTAGTGTCCCTTCCCAGCCTCCTTCTCTTTGCCCTCCTTCCAGAGGTGCTTCCCCAAGCCCAGACAACTGCTACATGGGACTTTTGCGCAAATTAGTGAGAGGTGCTCTTTGCCAATCCCTCATTTTATCCAGCGCCTGCTCACTCCCTGCCCAGATGGGTACCACATGCAGCCTATGGGCTGCACCGCTGCGAAGGCCCTGCCCCAGCCCTTCCCAGGGCACCTGTACGTGTGGGCACTTGGGGCTGTTTGCAGTCCACCAGGATGACAGGAAAAGAAGTAGTGGGCAGCTTTGCCTCCACCTCACCTTCCCTCCCCACTCAGCGGAAGAGACCCCCAGTCTCCCCACCTCCTGGGATCCCACCTGCTCGGCGCCGCCGTCGCCGCCCGTTATTGTTCTGGGACAAGGAGACTCAGATCTCCCGGCAGAAATTCCAGGAACAACTGCAAACCAAAGCCCACTGCTGGGAATGTGTGAGTGCCGGCCCTGTGGAAGGATGAGGGACGAGGGGACCGGGAAGGCCTGGGGGAGCACTGGAAATTTGATGGAAAACTCGGCTCCATCCCCTGTAAGTGTAGGTAGGTGATGTGGGTTTGTACACCCACAATTCTCCATGCTCTTTTAGTGATCTTGCCGAGCACATCCATGGGCACCAGATTAAAAAGTCCTACTCTTAGTCATGATAGGTGCAAGCAAGGGTGTGAGCCTGAAAGAGGCAGTAGGTCAGAGGCCCCTGGAATAATGACAGAGGTGGATTGAGGGTAGAGAGGAGTGGTTCCCTCATAAGTGGGTTTCTGGCCTCCCACCCCACAGCCCATGGTGCAGCCTCCTAAGAGGACGACCATGAGCCCTGCCGAGCTGTTCCGAACTCCGACTCACCGTAAGAAGAGTGGGGGTTGGATACTGAGGACCCTCTGAACCCATATTCCTCACCTCCTGGTGTTTCTCATCCCTGGAGCCCTGATCCCACTGCCCCTTATCGCCAGCTGACTGGCTACCCCCAGAACTACTAGCTTTCTGGACCCGCTGTGCCCAGCTGCCCCCAAGAGTGCTCAGACGCAGGCCACCCCGGGAGCCTGAAGAGGAGGCTGCTGAAAGGGAGGCAGCAGCTGAGGTGGAAAGGAGAAAGACTGAAGCTCTGAGTGATATTGAGGTAACTGCACCCTCACTCCTTCCTGAAGACCCTACGCTCTGCTCTGCTCTGAGCTCCCAGCCATGGAAGCAAGCTCACTAGTCTTGCACCTTCTGAGGCCCAATACCCTGGTCCTGGGCAGCAGGAAGGGGGCATGTGCCAGGTCCCCAGAGCCAGGGCTTCTGTGATACTTGGTGCCTTAGTTCTCTCTCTGCCGTCCCCAGGTCCTGAGGGAGGCCCAGGAGCCCAGTGGTCCCCTCATGCTGTCTTTAGGTAAGGCTGAGGGAAGGGTAAGCCCTGGAGAAGAGGGGCAGTGGAGACCATCACTGAGCACTGTCCCAGGAAACTGATTTCCAGCCTGCTGACATTGTGTTTATTAGAGCAAGGCATTGTAACATAAGGAAACTCGAACTGGGGTCTTCTCAGTTCTCCCACCTGAAGCTCTAACAAGTCACTTCACCGCTCTGGCTTCCAGTTGGACCAGGTGGCCCCAAGGTCCCAACTGCTCAGATCCAAGCAGAACCCCACCCCCCAGCACTTTTCCCTCCCCCCAACAGAGCTCTCCATAGAAGCTGCTGAGGAGGAGTCCCGCATCAGCCTCATCCCGCCCGAAGAGCGGTGGTAAGCAGCCAGGCTCTGTCCATTTGGGTTCGCAGCACTGGCCAGGTGGGGAAATGCTGGGATGGTTATGCCCCTTGTCACCATTATGGGTGCCACCCTCCCTCCTCTCTACCTGGCTCCCATGTTCTCCTAGGGCCTGGGCTGAGGCAGAGCGACCAGAGCCTGTGTTGCCCGAAATCCCTGAGGTGCCTGTGGAGATGCCTCTGGAGCTGCCCCCAGAGCCTGAGCTTCTTTCACTGGAGGCTGTGCACAGGTACTAGGAAGGGGGTGCCTCCCTGCGATGGACCTGGGCTGTGGCCTCAGTTAATGGTTCCTGATCCCTACAGGGCTGTGGCACTGGAGCTGCAGGCCAACCGGGAGCCCGACTTCAGCAGCCTGGTGTCACCTCTCAGTCCCCGCAGGACAGCAGCCCGGGTTTTCTACCTGCTCCTGGGTGAGCGTGGGGACTTGTGTGTGCATGTATGTGTGTACACGTGTAGGGTGGGGGACACATGGGCCAGAGGCTGCTGTAGGGACCAAAGTGGGGCAGGGACAGAGTGCCCTGACCTTGCCCTTGCCTCCCCTCCTGCCCAGTGCTCTCAGCACAGCAGATTCTTCGTGTGGAACAAGAGAAGCCATATGGGCGCCTCTTGATCAAGCCAGGACCCCGATTCTACAGTGGTTAGAGCCCATTTACAAAGCTGCCAAGAAACCGGCTACATTAAACCATGTCCTGCCTTACTGGGCCCTACCTGCCTCCTTTCTGAATGCGCATCTCCATCCTTCCTGCCCTCAGAGCTACTGTGCAAGCAGAAGACTGCCTTTATTACAGCATGATGTCAAGACTCCATTTGTGTTGTCCCACAGTATAACAAGTCCACCCCCAGGGACACCCCTGTAAGGTAGCAAACAGGGCTGAGACTCCCAGTGGGCATGAGGTGCAGAATCTTTGGTAAGGTGCAAGCTGGAACTAGGCTGAAAAGTGGTCTTGAGGCTTGGGCTGCTCTATTCTTCTGGCCTGGCCACAGCCCACAGTCTAGGTGAAGCTCAGAATGGTCTGGAGCTCCTGAGCCTTGTTACCAGGCAGCGAGCCCAAGGCTGTCTGGAAGCTGTCAGCGTGCTGTTCGGCCAGGAAGGTCAGGAGAAGCAGCAGTGCGGACTTGGCCTCTGGGTAGAGAGAGCAGAGGGAGAGGTCTCAGAGGACCAACACCTAACCCCTTGCTCTCAGGCCCTCTGGGCCTGCTGCTCCCCACCTCCCCAAGCCCCGCCTGCCACACTCACCTGCTGGGATCTTGACGTCAGCCAGAACCAGGCTGCAGATGCGCAACAGCTCAGGAGCCACATCAACAACCTGTGGGAAAGAATGGCAGACTTGGGCAGTAGTACTCCTGAGCCTTAGGACTGGGCAAGGGAGTGGGGACAGAGGTTCCAGAGGCAGTGCTACCTCTCCCAGACGGACTGGAAGGCAGGGCTAGGGTAGACACCACAGGGAGGTAGAGTCTCCCACTAGGGCTGCTTGAGCCTGATACACTGATTCACAGGCAGCAAAACAATATGAGAAGGGCCAGTGGGACATGGTGATAATACAGTTTTCTTGGAAGGGACAGGGGATGTGACCAAAGGTAACTGAAGTTATGGCCTCAAGACCAAAAGCCCACCCACCCAGTAGCTCCAACAACACACTAGTCTTTAAAGGGGCAAGACAAAGGACAGACACAGGAACAGTGGGACGTAAGTCCAAACCTAGTGGTACAGACAAAATCTCACCCAGAGAGCAGAGCTCTGACTGAAACATATGGTGGGGTGGACCAGAGGTACCCAGAGCTCCACGGAGTACAGCTGAACAAGCCCTGGTCTAAGAAAGCAGCCTAGGAAAACTACAACTTCTGAGGCAGGCCAGATGGTAGAAATGGCCAGAAAGGATGGCACCTGCCTGAGGAAAAATGCTCCGTGGAGAGGAAGCCCCTCCTCTCCCATTACAGAACTGGCTGCCAACTCTTGCGGGTGATAGACAAATGAGAACATGGTGAATATGGAAGAGTGTCTAATGACAGCTTAAATTGTCATTCTGTGTCAGCTACAACTGGCGCCAACTCTGCGTCTGAGACCAGAGCATCACGTTTCCTCTGAGGGCCTGTGGAAGCTGCAGCCACCCAGCACCACTGTTACCTGGTTAGGGCTGCTCTGGTAGAGAAAGCTGAAGAGATGCCCAATGGTGACCCACTCCTCCAAGTCCTCCTTCAGTGGTAGGGCATGCAGCAGGGCAGCCAGCACCTGGACACACAGATGCCTCAGGCCCATCTGCCCTGCTCCCCGCCCCATCCTTCCTGGCCCTGCCTAATGCTCCCACCCCTCACCTGGGGCTCCGGTTTCCTTGTGGGACTGGCCATCAGCAGGCGGGCAAGGGCCCCACAGATGTTGTCACGGACACGATCATGGCGCTCCCGTGCTAAGAGGGGCAACAGGAGCCCCAGGAGCTTGGGGAAGTGTCTGGTCCACAGTCAAGGAACAGGCACACATATACAGGCAGACCTCTCCCATCCCCGGGCCGGTAGTGCAAGAATGGGCCACAAAGGCAGACCTCTCCCATCCCCAGGCCCACAGGGTAGGAACAGGCATACACAGGCAGACTTCTCCCAACCCCAGACCCGCAGTGCAGGAACGGGCACACACAGGCAGACCTCTCCCATCCCTGAGCCCCAGTGGCAGCCTGCAGCCCCATCCTCAGCCCCTCCTGCAAGCTGAGGATACTCCTGGGCAGGGCGGCCCCCATGCTCTGCCAGCACTCCCAGCCCAAAGATGGCATTGCTCCGCACCTCGGGGTCTGCCTCCCGTGTGGTGCTCAACAGCACGGGGAGCAGCCGAGAGACAAACTGAGCTGAGGCGGCACCCAGTCCCTGAATGGACTCTGCCAGTGTCCCCATTGCAAAAGACTTCTCTGCCACTGTACAGCCCTGTTTCTGGTGAGGGTGGGTAAGGAGTGCAAGTCAGCCTGGGACTTGGACAAACATAGGGGGTTGGGCACAGGGGAGGAATGGGTTTCAGAGTCAGCAGACGGAGCACTCACTGTCTTGCATAGCAATAACGGCAAAAAGCCAGCAAAGAAGGGGGCAAAGGCGTCTCCCCCAGCCGCAGCTGCCAGGGCAGGGATGGCCTCTCCAGCGTGCTCTAACAACATGGTGTCATATTCAGCCTGTGGAGCCAGGTTGGGGGCTGAGCTCCAGGGCCAGCTCCATGACTGAGCACCTTCCGACCACACTCCACCACTGGCCCCAGGTGCCCCCAGGTTGCTGCCCGTGGTTGACAGGACCCAGCCCTCCCAGGCAGGGCTTTCCCATATCCCAGCTTCTTCTCCTGGCCATCCCACTCCCACCCATCATTCCAGGCCTTCCCAGGACCCCCACCTCTAGGAAGCCTTCCCCAGATGCCCCAGTGCAAACTGCTCTCCTTCTATTAACTCCCACTGGCTTGGTGGGATCAGAGTTAAGTCATTCTGAGCCCTCACCCGTCTCTTTTAGCGGCTCGGACTCCCCTAAGGCCAAGCCCAACTGCACTGTCCACCCCTACCCCCGTGAAAACTAACCTGGCTGCCTAGTCCCCAGAGTTTTCACCCGTAGCTCTCACCTGGTCCTCCTTCTCTTCTTCCACCTCATCAGTGTCCTGGCAGGCTGTCTGTGGGCAGAGGTAGCTCAGCTCAGCCCAGCTCTCCTGCCTTCTCCTTTCCATGGGGTGGGGCGCTGGACTTGCAGCCTCTGAATGCCCCCACCTGGAGCCAGGGTAGTTCCTCTCCCTCAGCCCACCTGCCTTGCTCACCTTCCTCTGCAGCACGGCTTTGAGCACACTACAGAGCTCAGCAAGGCGCCCAGGGGGCTGCAGCACAAGGGTCCCACAGCTGCGCAGCACACTCGTCAGCGCCTCCAGTATGGACATCACCACCTGGCGCTCCCGCTCCCCACTGATCGCCTGCATGTAAGATGACACCACCCGGGCCAGGACAACCTGCAGAGCTGAAGACATCACTGGCTGAAGCCCTGGCCAGCCCTGTCCCACATGCTTCCACAGCCCCCAGCCTGGGCCTAGCCACCCCTTCTCACCAGCAGAGGTGGGTTCCGAGGAGCAACTTTGACAGGCTTTGTGCAGCGCACAGCAGAACTGACCCAGGGCCTCATGTGCCGCTTTCCGCACATTCAGGTGAGGGCACTATGGGATGAGGGAGGTAGCAGAGCATACCTGCTGTGTGCAGGGTGAAGCCAGGGTCCCTAGCCCGCAGACCCCACCCACCCCTGCCCACTGGCCCACTCACCTCCAGCAGCTTGAATACTTCTTCAAAGACACTCTCCATGTAGGGAAGGAAGGCCACACTGTGGACACACACAGTCATGGGGAAGGGGCTCCTAGGTGGGTTCCCAAGGCCAGAGAAGGGACAATGCTCACCTGGTGTTCACAGAGATCTCCCCCAGGGCTGCACAGGTATCTTCCTTCTCATCAAAGTAGGCATTCTCCACGCTGTACCTGTGAGTAAGGTAGGAAGGCAGTGGTCATCAGGCACTGGGTCTTCATCCAAAATCAGTCTTGATTCCTCTGACCAGCGTAGCACCCCTCCGCACCCTGAGATCTCTGAGTCCTCCTCCTCTTCCACGTCTTCGTCCATGAGCTCCTCCTCCTCCTCCCCATCACTCTCATCGTCAAACAGAAGGAAGGAGCTGCTGCCGTCATACTGAGGCTGGACGTAGAAGGTACAGAAGGGACTTGAGCTCAGCTGGGCCCAGGAGACAGGCCCATCCCAGGCTGGCCCTGCCCAACAACCCAGCCACCCACTGCCCCAGCTCACCACAATGCCCTCAGTGGAGCGCAGTGACAACAGCATGAGCGTGGTGATTTGTGGCAGGTAGGGGGCCAGGCCCTCCCCCAACAGCCCTGATAAGGCTGCAAACAGGCTGTACCTGGTGGAGGCAGGTGGAGGCTGTACAGTTCTGTCAGCTATAGCAGACAGGGTGGGGGAGCCCGGGGAAACCTGGCTATGGTCCAGAAACAGAAGACTGGGACCCCGGTGGGGCGGGGGCGGGTGGGCATTTGGAGTAGAGTCAGGGGTCACTCACGTGCAGCGCCGCAAATCAGGATCGTCTACCTGGTCACATAGGCCCAGCCCCAGCTGGCAGCACTCCTCAGCCAGGGGCCTCATGGGCTCCCCCACTGCTCGTGCCAGCACCCCCAGCGTCTCTGTGGGGCAAGGGCTTGGTTAACACTGGGGTGTGCTGCTGGGCTGGAGGTGGGCAGGGCCAAGACCTGGGGACCAGAGTTGGCAGCTGGGGAGATTCAGAAATTCCACCCTAAAAAATTTTTGGCTATGACGTATCTGACAAAGGCCTAATCTCTAAAACGTATAGGAAAATCCAACACCTCTACAACAAAAAAACAAATAATCCAATCAAAAAATGAGTAAAGGATATGAACAGACACTTCACCTAAGAAGATATTCAGGTGGCTACAGACACATGAGGGAATGCTCGCGATCATCAGCCATTACAGAAATGCAAATCAGAACTACAATGAGATACCATTTCACCTCGACATTACTGGCACGAATCAAAAAAACAGAAAATAACAAACGTTGGAGAGGTTGCAGGGAGATTAGCACTCTTATGCACTGCTGGTGGGAATGCAAAATGGTACGACCATTTTGGAAAACGATATGGCACTTCCTTAAAAAGCTCGAAATAGAAATACCATACAATCCAGCAATACGACTTGTAGGAATGTATCCTACAGAAATAAGAGCTGTCACATGAATAGACATATGCACACAACCATGTTCACAGCAGCATTATTCACAGTAGCAAAAAGATGGAAACCACCTAAGTGCCCATCAACAGATGAATAAACTATGGTACATACACAAAATGGAATACTATGCAACCATAAAGAACAATGACGAAACTGTAAAACACCTTACAACATAGATGAATACGGAAGACATTATGCTGAGTGAAATAAGTCCATCACAAAAGGACAAATACTGTATGAGACTAGTATTATAAAAACTCAAGAAAAAGTTTACACACAAAAAGAATGATCTTTAATGGTTACAAGGGAGGGGAGGGGTGGGGAGAGGAAAACACTAACTAGACAATAGGTAAGTGATAACTTTAATGAAAGGTAAGACAACACAATTTGACCAAGGCAAAGTCACAGAAACTTCACAGACACATCCTAACTCCCTGAGGGACCGAGTTACTGGGCTGAGGGCTGGGGTCTGGGGACCAGGGTCTCAGGGAACAGCTAGCTCAACTGGCATAACATAGTTTACAATGAAAATGATCTACATCCAACTGAGATGAGTAGCGTCTCGGGTTTTAAAAGCCTGCAAGCGGCCATCTAAGATAGATCTAATGGCCCCATCCTGGCTGGAACAAAGGAGAATGAAAAAAACCAAAGACACAAGGAAAAGGTTAGTCCAAAGAACTAATGGACCACAACTACCACAGCCTCCACCAGACTGAGTCCAGCACAACTAGATGGTACCCAGCTACCACAAGCGACTACTCTGAAAGGGATCACAATAGAGGGTCCCAGGCAGAGGGGGAGAAAAATGTAGAACAAAATTCAAATTCATAAAAAAAGATCAGACTTACTGGTCTGACAGAGACTGGATAAACCCAAGAGTATGGCCCCCAGATACCCTTTTAACTCAGTACCGAAGTCACTCCTGAGGTTCACTCTTCAGCCAAAGATTAAACAGGTCTATAGAGTGAACAATAACACATGTGAGGAATGTGCTTTGTAGTTCAGTCATGTATACGAGACTAAATGGGCACACCAGAACAAAAGCAAAGAGGAGAAGGCAGAATCAACAGGAAAACTGGACGAAAGGAAACAAAGAACCTGGGGTGAAGAAGGGGAGAGTGCTGCCACATCACAGGGTTGACAACCAATGTCACAAAACAATTTGTGTATTAACTGTTTAATGAGAAACTAATTTGCTCTGTAAACTGTCACCTAAAGCACACGTGAAAAAAGAGAAATTCCACCCTACTTCGAGATACAGCATAGAGGAACAGCGTCTTTGATGAAAGGACAACACCTGTACTGGCTGGGGGCATGCTCTATGAACACCAGGTGAGCATCCCCTTACCTGGCACTGGGACCCGCCGAGAAGCCCTTACTCACCCAGGCTCTGGATCTGCACAGGCTGAAGGTCCTCGTGGCCTGTCAAGAGGAACTCCTGCAGGTGCTCCACAATAGTGGGGAAGTAGGGTAGCAGGGAGGCCTGGGCAGCTGTGGCTGCAGGATGGACAGACAGAATTAGTGTTGGAGGGGGGCCAGGACCATCTGCACAGGCTCTCCAGATGAACCTTGCGCCCCACCTCCTTCTCCTCACCAATGGCCCCCAGGGCGCTCACAGCCAGCTCCTTGGCCCGGGGGCTGCTGGGGTTCCTCAGAGGCTGCAGCATACAATCCATAAGTTCCGGAAGGTAGGGTTGCACCTTGGGCCCTGTGGGAGAGAGATCCTCTCACAACCAACCCAGATTTTCTCTCTTCTTGATGCCCACAACTCCCTCCAGACTGACCTCGTTGTGGCCCCTGCCATACAACCACCCCCACCCTCTGTCCCCAATGCAGGCAGCGATTCAGGGAGTGGCACACCTTGCCCCTTTTCAGCCAAAGGTGCAGCAAACCCCTTCCAACCTCCGCCCCCATCACTACCTAAGTTCTCCACAAAATTCTCCAGGGCATAGCAGGCCTTGGCTAGGTGGTGTGCGTGTCCAAGTGGCACTGACTTCAGGTAGGCAAGAAGCAGCGGCATCACCTGTCCTGAATAGCTGCTGATATGGGGCTGAAGGAAGGAGAAAGAGGGTCTAAGTCAGGCTCAGCCATAGGGTACACACTTGAGTGCCAAGCCAGGAAGGATGTTTAAGTAGGAAATGAAAGCTGAGGGCAGCACGGTCAGTCCTGGGGATGGGCGGGGACTGAGGTGGCCGCTGCCCACGTTCAGCCTGGCTGACCTGCAGGTTCTCTGAAAACTGGCCCAGGGCAAACAACGCAGCATTGCGCACAACTTGGGATGGGTCCTCCAGGCCCTCGCACACGATCTGCAGCAGTGGGGGCAGCAGTCTGGATGGGAGCAGGATGAGAAGACGGAGTCGGAGGAGGCAGGACCCAAGAGCCCCAGGCTGGCCTGTTCTCTTTGTTTCCCCTGGGAAAACCAAAGCTTCCTCTGTCACCAGATGGTGGGCACCAATCCCTTGGCCCCTGTGGTTGAGGTGACTATCTAATTTATCTTCCAAATCAGAACACATTTGAGAGTAGACAGGAACGCTACTGATAATTAGGCTGGAACAAGTATACACCAGGACTGCCCTAGGATGTGTGGTCCTCCTCCCCATGGGCCCCCTCATCCGGGTGGGGGAATACACACCTCTGCCTGATGTGGTCGCCAGCTCCGTCAGACAGCACGGCCAGTACCAGGAGCCCAGCCTTGCGCTGGTATGGGCTCTCACTCTGCAAGGCCTCTTCCAGCATGGGCATCTAGGGAGGCACATGGCACTTACCTGAAACCCCAGCAAGAGCCTGCCAATTCCTGCAGCAACAGGCCCTTCACACCTACCGGAGCCAAAACATCCCTGGCCTTGAGGGACTAGGTGCACCTGCAAATAGGTGTGCCAGAAGGCAAAGCCACACTTACCAGCTGGAGACAGAGCTTCTCGGGGGGCAGGTGTAGTGCCAGCATGTCCATGACCTGAGAAAGAAGGTGGGGATTTTTCTTGACTCCACTTCTGCCTCACCAACTTCCCACAGCAATCTAACACCCCACACCATGGCCCTGTCCTGTGTCCCACCTGTACGGCAAAATGCTTGGGAGTCTCTCCCACCAACCCAATCTCCAATTCTTCATCTTCCGAATCCTGGTCCTCGGGATCCAACTGGCCCAAGGGGGGCTCGGCAGCCATAATGGGGAAAAGGGTGTGCAGCAAGGGTGGCAGCAGACGATTCTTCAGTAAGGCCTTGAGACGGAGAACAGAAGAGTGTCCCTAAGAATCTGCTCCCAAGATGGGCTCACGCTAAAATACCCAGCCTTCCAGGCCATAAGGGCCCTGCAAAAGATTCCCAATCTCCCAGCTGGAGTGAGGCCAAAGCTTAATCATTTCAGCCATGGTGCTTTAGATACTCTGAGGACAAAAACCCCATGAGTGAGACTAAGAGTGGAGATGGGGGTGGGGTGATGTACATCAGAGAGCACTCACCTTGCTCTTGACTTTGACCAAGAAAGTGAGGCAGCAAAGAATACGCACACGTACTGCATCACCCAGGGCCGTGTTTCCAGCCACCTGCCCAGAAACTAAGAAGAATCAGAGACAGGCAAACTCCCAGCAGAACATGCAGCAAGGGCAAGCCCACCCCAGTCTCACCGCCAGGCAGAATGCGAGGACCTCAGAGAGGTGGGGGGTGATAATGGGCACCTCTGACTCCAGGAGCTCATCCAGGGCCTCTAGGGACTCACAGGCCTTTGCCTGACAGACATACAGAAGGTGAAGTCGCAGGATTACCATGCTTTTCTTCAGTGGACCAGGCTGGGTGCTCCTCACTCTCCTTCAAACAGAGCCCCGCCCACCTGTCCTCACCTCATCTATGGGAATGAGAGTCTGCACAGCCACGATGAGCTTCGGCACCAACATCCGCGCGAGAGGCTGGAGGACAGACACAAGATGAGACGAATCACAGAAACCATGGTGCAGCCTCATATCAGGTCCCAGAAGCTGGAAGCTTCCTCACAGCCTGGATTCTTGATGAGGAGGAGCCCAGGCACACCAGCAAGGCCCAACCACCCAGTCTCCCCTCTCGGTAGACAAGGACAAAAAGCAGGAAAAGAACGTAAAGCAACGCTGCAGCCTGCAAGAGTGAGGGCATGACAGCCCAAGGATGGAGAGCTGGGGAAGGTGAAGACCCACATCTCACCACATCATCAGTGCCAAGGTAGGTGGCCATGGTGGTCAGAGTGCGCAGGGAGTAGAAGAGCAGCCCAGGATTGCCCACTGCACCAAGGGTCTCGTTCAGAAGGTGAAGAAGCTCCCGGTGGTAGGGTCGGAAGGCTTCGGGTCGGGAGGTCACCACCACACTCAGCAACAAAAGTCCCATCTATCCAGGAGTAGCGGATGGAAGGGAGAAGCTGACATGCTTTACCCAGCCTTCAGTCTCTCCCTCCCACCATCGTGCAATGGTACCTCTCTCTCAGGGACATGAGGGCTGTGGGTACTGTGCTGAAGAAGCTGCATGAGCTGAGGCCAGGCCTCCAGGCCTTCCTTCCGAAAAATGGTGGCTGTGAGCTGGGCCAGGCTGAGTCTCACAGAGTGCCTGCAAACAGGAGAGACCTCCCACATCCCCCTCCAATACCCTCCTCCGCACATGCTGGCCCAGCTTCCCTGGGGCAGCCAGGAGAGAAACCCCCCAGATGTGGGCACAGGGTCTTTGCCAAGTTGGGACACAGGAGACAGTGGTTTGGAGGGAGCCCAGGAGCTCTGGGAGTGTGTAATCTGGTGAGCTAGCTCAGTCTCAGATTGAATTTCCATTCCATTCTTTTGACTCAGGTTTGGTAGATCATCATAGCCTATTCTCAAGAACTTTAGTTTTTAACACAGCTTTAGAATCCTTGCTCGACCCCCGGTCTAGAACAGAGGTTGTTGCCCCCCAAATCCCAGCTTGAAGCTGAAGGGAAGGCAGAAACCCAGAGAGGATCTCAGCCTGGAGTCGGTTAAGATCCAGAGAGGAGGCAGATAGGTAGGGACTTACTCCGTTTCTCTCTGCAGGGACGTCAAGACCGCGGACTTGAGACTGGAATACAAGCGGCAACTATTCAGTACTCTGGACCTGTGCAGGGGTCAAATTAACCCGGCCCCGCCCTCCCCAGGCCCAGCCCACCTCTCCCGAGGCTCCGCCACCAGCCGCCGCCAGCGAGTGTTCAGACGTCTGCGGGTCAGCACGGCCGCGAGCTGGCGAATCTAGGACGAGGAAGCAGGAGTGAGGGTCCAGACAGGAAGGCGCAGAGCGGGCTGCAGGGGGCGGGAGCTGCGGTTTGACCAGTGGCACTCTGGGAAGCGAAGCGGGAAGGGGCAGGGGCCTTACCTGGGGGTCGGCCGCCGAGGCCAGCAGGTTGCAGAGCAAGGGCAGGGCGGCAGGGTCCCGAAGAGCGATCTGGAGCTGCTCGGTGGCCTGGGGGAAGGCTGGGGGTCAGAGTCGGGCCTTTCTTGCCACCACCCGCTTGCCCTGGCCCGGCCCCGCCTGCCCCGTACCCGGCGGATGCGCTCGGTGTTTGGCAGTAGTAGCTCCCGTAGGATCTGCTCCAGGCCGGCAGGCTCCATGGCAGCAGGGTAGCTGCCGCTACTGGGCCGGGAGGAGGGAGAGGCAGCACGTGGAGGCGCTGACATCCACTTCCGGCGGAAAGGGCGTTGCTTCGCGCCCCTCCCGTCGCCGGGGTGATTCAACTCACTTCCAGAAAGAACTCCAGCTGCGCTCCTTCCGTTAGGGTGGTAGCGGCTGCTGAGCCGCGGAAACAGGACCCTGACTATGTCAGTTCCTGCAGCGGATAGTTCCCAGGCCCTGTTGGAGAACTCTAGTTTCCTGGATTCCGAGACCGGCCTGGCTTTTTAGGGGACCGTGCCCGTAACAGCAGGAGTCGAGTGCCAGTATCCAGACCAAACCCTCCAACTACAGGATTCTTTTTCTTAATAAACTTTATTTTGACATTTATAAAAAGAAAAATTGGAACCAAAACTAAAAGCAACTTAAAAAGTCCAAGTATATACTGCTCATATAATATGTATAATTTCCAGGCTCTCTGGGAAAGAGAGGATGAGAGGGCAAAGGGGAAGGCAACAATGCCATCACAATTCAGTCACTCAATCAGAAGAGAAGCTAGTAGGAGAGATCAATGGGGCATGAAGAAAGAGCTTAAGATAAAAGAGCAGTAGTTCTACCACCCAGAACTCAGTCCATCTTGAGGTTAACATAGATATACCGGATGAACTTTAGGGAAGAAAAAAAAGAGATAGTGCCCAGCATGAGGAAAAAAACATAACCAGTGAGTAAGGAGTAGCCGAAGAACTCTACTGTCTGTACAGTCCCTGACATGTTGGAGCGACGGGCATAGTAGAAAACTGAGTAGAGGAAGATGAAGAGTCCAGTGGAGCCAACACTCAGCACAGATCGCCACCACCAGCGATAATCTTCTCCGGACAACTGGAAGTAGGTGAGCGCAATAGAGATGCAAGCCCCCACACTCAGCAGGATGGCGAAGACAAAGAAGAGGATGCCGTACAGCGTATACTGCTCCCGACCCCAGACTGTGGCAAAGATGTAGTACAACTCCACAGAGATGGCACTGTAGAGAGAAGAAATGATACACATTAAAGGGCTGTGCACTGCCAGCACAGTGGTGTGGCCAAAATCCAGTCCCACCCTCCCATGTTGCTGGGTCACTGTGTAAAGTGGGTCCACTCCCTGTCCTTGATTTCCTGGCTTCATAGGGAATTCTTTTGCTTATAAGTAGCTGCTCTCATTTCAAGAATATTTTCCACTGTATTATCTGCCTGGTACAAAGAGGTACCAGCAAGGTGATTGAGTAATTAATGAATAATGGGCTTTAAGCCCCACATGATGCTTATAGACACTAAAGGCAGAAACCGGGAAGATGGTGAAGGGAGCAGTGTCTTCTGGGGACCTGTAAAAGCGAGACACCCACATATCTGAACTGATTCAAGCTCAGTCCTGCTTGGGGATAAGAGGAACCATGTAATGACCTCTTAATGTTACAGCTAAACCAGACATCCCTGAATTGGGTTAGGGTACAGGGTGGGTGGGGAAAGGAAAAGTCAAGGTCAGGGACCTGAAAGTGATGGCCATGGAATAAAGGGAGGATACCTGAAAGGCAGGAAGCCTCCAACCGTCATGTGGATGACAGTAGACTTGTACCAGGGCTGGGGTGGGATCTCTCGGGCGATGTTCTTAGTGCGACAAGGTGCATCAAAGGGGCTAGCGTTGTTCTTCCCGAAGATGCCTCCAATGACAGTGAGGGGAAAGCCCACCAGCAGCCAAACCGTCAGAAGCAGCAGGATGGTGGTGGCTGGCAGCGCCTGTGTTGAACCATTGGCCCAATGCACCGAGTTCACCACACTCCATGTCAGGAAGAAAGGCACTGCAGGGATGTGTCCCCGGAGGGAGGGTCAGCACTAGGAGCTATATCCCTGGGGGGACCCACTCAGATTGAACTGGAAGGGGACAGGGATGAAGCAACCTGAGCTCCTGGATGTCCATGCAGAGCCCACTGCCCTCACCTACACCTGCCCAGGTCCCACAGTCATTTGTTCCCTGTCTTACCAACACCCTCTCCCCTACCCAGTGTCATTAACAAGGCTCAAGGTAGCTGCTACGTAATGATCTAAGAGTTACACAAAACCCACCTGCCTCCAAAAAAAAAAAAAAAAACACCAAACCCACTGCCGTCAAGTTGATTCCGAATCATAGTGACCCTACAGGACAGAGCAGAACTACCCAATAGGATTTCCAAGGAGCGGCTGGTGGATTCAAACTGCCGACCTTTTTTGGTTCCTACCAAGAGACATTCCATTGGATTAAGGCCCTGTTTTCAGAAAGTCCTGGTTCACATAAATGTGATGGGACATAAATCAGACACTTAGGATTGAGAACAAGACAGGTTCTGAATGCCTTTGAAAGGACAAGTTGATTTGAAAGGCTGCAGTGGGGTTACCCTCCTCCAAAATTAAAAAAAAAAAAGAAAAGAAAGAAGGGGAGGTATCAATAAATTCAAGGGAGTTATTTTAGTGTCGTAGTTGAGAATACAGGCTCTGGAGTCAAATTGCCTGGGCCTAAAACCTGGTTCACTACTTTTTAGGAGTATAATATAATCTTGGGCAAGTTACTTCATCAGCCTAAAGTTAATTCTCCTTATCTGTAAAATGGGGACAATATTACCTACTTCATACAGTTACTGTGATAAAGGAATGTAGAGCGCTTGGTACAATGCCTAGGTCATTTTAAGGGCTTAATAGTTTTTAATTATTCAGAAAAAAAAAAATCCTTGTCTTTTGGACAGTTTTCTTACCCTGTTTCTTTTGCCTATCTTCATTCCCTTAAAGCCTCACTCTGACTCTATCTCAGGTTCCATGGCGTACTCCAAGTTCCTAAGTTCAGGCTGGCCCACCAGGGAGAAAGGGAAGTCCTCACCAGAGAAGAGACTGGTGGTGAGAATGATGTTCCACACCCAACGCTCGCCTCCAATCTGCCGGTAGAAGTGGCTGGACACATAGCCAGAGATGCAGCAGGTCAGGGCATACAACAAGATGGCTGCTGAGTTAATGGCCCCATGACGATGCACGTTGAACATGCCCAGCAGCGCCATGACAATAATGCCTGCAGGGTGGTAGTGGAAAGCCTGTTAGGTCTCACCTATCCCTCTTCCAGCACAGGGTAATCACCCCCCTTTATCCCAGACCCCTGGCTTCCAGCAAAACAATCTCCCCCAGTTCTGTTGTCCAGAAAATCCACAGTAGAATATACACATCCTCACTAGAGCCACTCCATTCCTCAGGTCTGCCCTTTACCTTGGGTAGAAGAGAAGATTCACAGGCCTTTTCTGAACAAGGTACCTACCTAGTTCTACCCCTTGAGAGAAATCCCTGGTTAATTCTTATCACCTCACCAGTGCCAAGGGCCAGGAACTGGGCACCCACGCCAAGCACAGCACAGAGCAGGCCACGGTATGGAGGAAAGCGGAAGACATCTGTATGGATAATTTTCCAGCCATTGTCACCCTGGTCAAAGTCATCACCAGAGCCTCCAGAGGTTGTCTCCTCATCCAGGTTGTACCGAGCCAGGTCATTACGAAGCACGCGCATAAGAATGACAGCCACAAAACCCACCAGTAAAAACACAAGCACCATGGAGTTGATGATGGACAACCAATGGATTTCCAGTGTTCGAGGAAAGAAACCACCATCATCACCACGGCGCCTGTCACTCCGATGCTCCACTGAAGTCTCTGACCAGTGCACACTGTAAGTGTGGGTGAGGCCTAGGAAGTTGTCAGGCTGTAACCCGTCCAAGCTGTGGGGCTTGACGTCCCGCACTGAGACATTGGCAAATATAATTTGATCCCTGTGGAATTCTAGGTGGAAGTCCAAATGGGTCCAGAGTCCTATCTTGTGGGTGTGTGGCAGGAAGCCACTCTCCTCCATGTAGCCCACAAAGCCACGGATTGGCAAGTCATCTACCACAAATTCAAAGTAGTACAGTTCCTCAATGGCCTGACGCAGCTGTTCTACCTACAAAGAGTAAGTCAGGAGTCAGTCACAAAAGGCCTCCCCAGGGATAGGTTTAGAGCAGGGTTTCCCCAGGTTGCTTGGCACTACTGACATTTTGGACTAGATAATTCTTTGTCATGGGGGCTATCCTGTCCACTGTAGGATGTGCATCCCTGGCCTCTTCCCACAAGATGCCAGTAACACGCTCCAGTGTAACAAAGATGCTTCTAAAACATTGCCAAATGTCCTTTGGGGGACAAAATTATCCCCCTTGAGGACCACTGGATCAGGCCCCATCATCTCATACTTGGTCCAGTGGGTTGGAGTTCCTCAAAAAGAGCAAGAGAGGCAAGGTATAAGAAGATCTGGAGGGAACTGAGGGAAACTGTCCTGAGATAAGACTTGTTAAAGAAGAAGCATGGCAGAGGAAGGTTAAGTACAGAGAAAAAGTGACCAGTCAAGAAAGAGCTGAGAGTTGGGTATGGAAGGAAACAGAACTACGGAGGAGTGATAGTTGGGACCTTATTACCAACAGAGAAGCTTGGAGTCAGGAGCCCTGGGCTCTAGTATCAGCTCTGCAACTCACTATCCATGTAATCCTGAAAAGGTCACTTCTAAGTTCCCACACCTCAGTTTTTCAACTGAACTTGAATAATACCACCTGCCCTGCCTGCCACACTCAGGGTTGTAGTTAGAATCAAGTCAGATAATTTCCATAAAGGTAACCTGAAAACCATAAATGCGCTCTGAAAACCTGTGTGAAACACCTGGGGGGATGGGGTAGGGGGGAAGGGTTGAGTGACAGCCACGTGGACAGGCTGACCTGTACAGAACTGAGCTGCATGTGGCACAGAATTCGCTTCTCCACATTCTCCCGAAAGCGGATCTCATACAAAGACTCCGCCATGCGATCCCCATCCAGCACTTCACCCAGGCTAAGGCTTTTATGACGAATCTTCTCAGGGCAGCAGACCGGAAGCTGATAGTAATGGTAAGTCTCCTGGGGGTTATGGTAGGGTCCCACTTTGTTGACATATAAAATGACGGGGTCGCCGGCCTTGTAGTGTGTCACGCCTTCCACCCCTGGCCCACGGCTTGTGCGCAGCAGCAGGAGCAGCAGGACTGGCAACCACCGGCAGCTCCAACTTCGAGGGTGCCCTGAGATTGTCATCCTTAAGGCAGCGGGACCTGTTTGGGGTAGTCCTGCGGTTATGGAAACCAGGAAATCAACTCATGACGACCCAGGTCACGTTCGTCTAATTGACACTTACTTGCTCCACTTCCTCCCACTGGCCTCTGCGACCTTCTCTTCGGAAGCCATATCCCGACACCCCACACCACATCGCGTCCTTCTATCCTTTCCACCCGGTGTTCTGTCTTTCTGCGGCCCACCCGCGGGGGCCTCAACCGCGCGCCCCAGCCCGTTCCCATGGCAACGCCACGCAACCTCGTGCCTCAGGCCCCTGCCCGCCGCAGCCCCGGAGTCCTCACCGCGCGGGAAGGGCTGGCCGAGGCGGCGCCAGCGGCCTTACCGGCCCCGTAGCTGCCTTTGGGCTCCTGCGGGGGTCTCCCCAACGAGCCGCGCGGTAGAGGCGGGTTGGAGAGGACCTGACAACTGACCTCCACTGGGTTGCCTGCTGCTGTGCCTGATGGCAGCGGCTGCGGCCACCTCACAAGAGACACCGCACTCGGCTCGGCCAAGTGCTCTCCGATGAAGCTTTCTACAGCCAGAAGCCCGGCCCAGCTCCTGGGGCCCCGCAAGCCTCGGATACCCCGGCCCCGGCGGGGAGTCCTCCTGGCTCTCAGAAGAACAGCACAGGACACGTCAGTCTTACAACTTCCGCCCTCATAGGCGGGGGCCTCAGCCGGGCAGAAAGCTCCTTTTCTGGACCCTAGATCGGCCGCTCGGACTCTTCGTGTTGGGTGTCCGGGGGAGGGGGCTGCAGATGAGGCCCGGCTGCGAAGATGCCGACGCCTCTTCGGGATAAAGAGTCGCCACCGGGCCGCCCGAGTCGGGAGCGCACGCCCAGCAACGGCCTGGGAGACAGAGCACGGGCGGGTGGCTGGGACCGCACCTAGTGGATGTTCGAAGCATCTGCCACCGGAACCTATAACGACTCGCCACAGGCTGCTGAGGCCGAGCCCTGAGAGGCGGTTCATGTCCCCCAACCTGGGCGGGGGTGTGCTTGGGGCGTCGCTGTGCGAGGAACCTCGAGTCCGAGCCTCACCTCACACCACTCCCACCAGTCATGGATGCCCCCAGCCAAAAATAAAAATATTTTCCCGAAGCTGTACTGGAGGCCTCCCATTCCGTTCCGTGACGGTTCCATACCGACGATAAGCGAGCCCGAGCCTGGTCTGGTGCTGAGGCAGGCAAAGACACAGGGTTTCTGTCCTGTAATCCCATGAGTTGGACAGCCTGACAGGGTAATTGCAAACTGGAGGTAAAGAATCTTGCCGTATATATGTCTCTTTCAATGCTTTTGTTCTTCTTTATATGTATGTGTTTGGGTTTCTCAATTTCGTACTGCAGCTTATTTTTAAAAAAGTTTATCCTTGTCTGCCTCAGTTAATTTAAGGGGTTTCTGCCATCAGGGAAGAGTTCCTCTGGAGATCAGACCCTGAGGCAGTGACTTCCCCTTGGCCACCTGGGAGCAAAGTGTAAGGAAGACTTAAGGTTTCCTCTCCCCAAGGGAAGGAGCTCTGGTGGCACAGTGGTTAAGCGCTCAGCTGCTAACTGAAAGGTGGGCGGTTTGCGGGAGAAAGATGTAGCAGACTGCTTCAGTAAAGATTTACAGCTTTGGAAACCCTATGGGGCAGTTCTACTCTGTCCTGTAGGGTCGCTATGAGTCAGAATTGACTCTGTGGCAACGGGTTTGGTTTTGGTTTTCTCCCCTAGGGAAGAAGTACAGGGCAAAATCACAGGAGGCTTCTGGGCTAAAAAGGCATTCATTTTCACCCACTTCTGATTCTTGCCCTTTCTGACCCAGCCCTTCTTCCTGCAGACATACATGAGGTTCCAGGAAGTAGTGGGTTGAGTTTTTTAGACAGTCAATGAATTTTGCAGTTAGAAAAGTAACTTAGAGTGGCTTTGGAATCGTCTTTAACTGACAGCCACTTGGTCCCTAAAGCCAGAAACCTGGGCCTCTTTCTTAGCACCTACCCCTCAAATCAGTGCCACCAAGCCCCTATCCACTTATTTCTTGAATAGCTTCCAAAAATTTGCCCTCCATTGCTCGCTTGGTACACCTAAATTACTGTGACAGTTACCTGGTTAAGTCTTGTGGTCACTTCTCCCTTGGGTACATTTTCCATACTGCTGCTAGAAAGATTGAATTACTTATTTATTTTAATCTTAAAGGTTTCCTATTAAGGAACAGCTGCAACAGTTGTTTTCAAATTGTGGTATGCATCAGATTAAGCTAGACGTTTATTTAAAACAAAAATACTTAGGTTCTACCAAGTTAGAATCTCAGGAGAAGGGGTGCTTAGGCATCAGTATTTTTTTTTAACAAGCTCTGATTCTGATGCACACCACAAGTTAAGAACATGAGTATATAGGATAAAGTCAAAATAGCTTGGCATATGAAGCTTCTCATGACAGGATACTAATTACTTCTCCAGGTACCTTCCCCTTCTGGAACCCTGTCTTACATTCAAATTGAAATCTTGAAGTTCTTGGAATGTCATGATCTCAAGCCTGCAAGCCTCATATTGTTCCTTCTGCCCAGATGGCCCAATCTACCATTCCCTATTTATCTGCCTGGAAGAATGCACCTTCTTTTGAGCAGTGCAGATGTCACCCTCTCTATGAAGCCTTCCCTTATATCTTAGTTTTGTTTATAGCACTTTATCTCAATGTACTATTATCTTACCTGTCTCCTTTGCCAACTGCTGACTCCTCACAGGGAGACTGTAATTTATCCATCTTATATCTTCAGGATCTAGCAGTGTTTTGTATATAGTAGGCAGCTTGATACATCATGTTCTTCGAATGAACTGGTTTTACACACACACACACACACCCCGTACATGATGACAGAACAGAGTTGCCACCAACGTACCTATCTGCAAGTAGGGCCAGCTTGAGGGAGCAGAAAATGAGCAGAACTGACTGGGCCTCCTTACCACAGTGTGCCCTGGACAATTGCCCATCTTGCTAGATAGAGGATGTAGATCTGTATTCCAACATTAGGACTTTGAACCATACTGCCAGTAGGGTTAGATTGTCAGTAAATGAGAATTTGTTAGCAGTCTGTGGTATAAATCTGTTCTTGGAGTTTTTGTTTCGTGGACAGATAATGGTGGATGCATTTGAATTACGGTGTTGAAGCTTATTAAGAAAATGTTCTGCATCCTACTTTGGTGAGTCGTGTCTGGGGTCTTAAAAGCTTGCAAGTGGCCATCTAAGATGCATCAATTGGTCTCAACCACCTGGAGTAAAGGAGAATGAAGAAAACCAAAGACACAAGGAAAGTATTAGCCCAAGAGACAGAAAGGGCCATATAAACCAGAGACTTCATCAGCCTGAGACCAGAAGAGCTAGATGGTGCCTGGCTACCACCAATGACCACCCTGACAGGGAACACAACAGAGAGTCCTGGATGGAGCAGAAGAAAGGTGGGGTGTAGAACTCAAATTCTAGTAAGAAGAACAGACTTAATGGTCTGACTGAGACTGGAGGAACCGCGGAAAGCATGGCCCCTGGATTCTCTATCGGCCCAGAACTAAAACGGTTTCCAAGGCCAACTCTTCAGATAGGGATTGGACTGGACTGTGGGATATAAAGTGACACTCGTGAGGAGTGTACCTCTTAAGTAGATACAAGAGACTAATCTGGCAGCTTCTGTCCGGAGGTGAGATGGGAAGGCAGAGAGGGTTAGGAGCTGGTTGAATGGACATGGGGAATTGGGTGGAAAGGAGGAGTGTGCTGTTACAGGATGGGGAGAGCAATTAGAGTCACATAACTGTGTATAAATTTTTGTATGGGGAAAAAAGAATTATGGTGTTGGCAAAGAATATTGAATATACCATGGACTGCCAGAAGAATAAACAAATCTGTCTTGAAAGAAGTACAGCTGGAATGCTCCTTAGAAGCAAGGATGGCAAGACTTTGTCTCATGTACTTTGAACATGTTATCAGGAGGGACCAGTCCCTGGAGAAGGACATCATGCTTGGTAAAGTAGAGTGTCAGTGAAAAAGAGGAAGACCCTCAATGAGATGGATTGCTACAGTGACTGCAACAGTGGGCTCAAACATAGAAACGATTGTGAGGATGGTGCAGAACCGGGCAGTGTTTCGTTCTGTTGTATGTAGAGTCTCTGTGAATCACAACCAACATGACGCAACCTAACAACAACAACAGTGGTGGACGTGAACATAAGAATAAGGGTTGGATTCTTCCCTTATTCTTTCCTCTGTCCCCCCAAAAAAAAAAAAAAAAAATCTTAAATCCAAAGAATCCCTCTCTGACCACAACCTCCTGTCCTTCTTACTCTGTTAATTCCCACCAAACTTGTTCTTGCATTTCACTGAGACCTGCAGCTCCTCCTCTCGTTGGCCTCTTTCTAGCTTGTCTTCCCTTAACTATGCAGTTTAGATTCCATATTCCATCATTTCAACCATGTTTTTGCCTGGGTTCTTGATGCCTTTTTCCATTGTTCTTTTATTGCAGCTGCCAAACAGAACCCTAATCTCGGGTCAATTCAACTGTCAATATCCAAGCACCTATAACCCAGGTGCTAAAATAATCTCAATACTATGATGATAAATGTCCATAAGTTGTTTCCTTCAACCTCATTTGGGCCCTCAGTGCTGCCCAGTGGTCTTGCTTTTTCCAAATCAGCTCTCTTTTCTTCTCTACAACTTCACAACCTCTAACTGCAGCTTCTGGAAGTCGACCTCCAGAAGAATCTTGCCTAGTAGGAGATGCAAGCAAGAAAAGCAATTACAGACACTATGTTAGGTACTGTAACAGGAAGTATAGGGGCTATGGGCGCACCCAGGAGGGAAGAACATCTAACTTGGGCTTGAGCAAGGTAAAAATGGCCTGGTGGGGGTGTCATCCGACCTCCTTGTCTAACTTCACAAGGGGGAAGGAGAATCATCAGCATCAACAGCCCAAGGCTGACTTCTGTGAGACAGAGGTCAGACATACCTCCTCTCTTCAATCTCTACCAGTTCTGAAACCAGCCATTCCTCCCACAGCAATCTCTACTTCTCTGCTGGGTTGGATAATTCACTGCAATGGCCACTGTCTTAAGGCTGGGTTCTCTAAAGAAGCAAAACCAGTAAAGCGTATAAATATATATAGAGAGATTTATATCAAAGAAACAGCTCACGCGATTGTAGAGGCTGGAATGTCCCAAGTACGCGGATTAGGATAGAGGCTTCTCCTGATTCATGTAGCCGCAGGGACTGACGAACCCAAGATCGGCAGGTTGGAAAGCAGAACTCCGCTCACAGGCTGTGATGATCGCAGGATAAGCTAGATAAGCTGCCAGCTCAAGTCCCAAGAACCGGAGGTCAGATGAACAGGAGGCAGCTGCACAATCCAGAGCAAGCAAAAAGCCAGAACGTCTGCTTATATTCAGATGCAGGCCACACCCCAAGGAAACTCCCTTTCAACTGATCGGCTACTCACAGCATATTCAGTCATGGGAGTGATCACATATAAACACTGAGAACCATGGCCCAGCCAAGTTGACACACAATCTTAACCATCACAGCCACACAGAACTCACAGACAATATTCACAGTTATGGGGTTTATTAGGGAAGTACCAGGTTATAATTCAGGTTCAGAAAATGTCTCAGGATACAGTACTTTGGTCAGGACAGCTTCTTGGCCATGCCCCTTGGCCTCTTGGCCTGGCCTCTGCCCTGCTTGGGCAAATGTTACGAAGCTCCTTAGCTCCACTGATAAGTGCCCAGAGGTACGCTACTCCACCAGCAAGCCTTCTGCCCAAAGGTGCTCAGCTTTCTCACTCTGTGGGCTGGGAAGCTCACCGCACCCTCTCCTGCCAGGTTCCTGATTCTGCTGCTGCTGTTTCTCTGCCACGCTTGCCGCCGCTTCTCACCGTCTTGCACCGCCACTGGTTACAGCTGTGTCTCCTGGGTTAGGAGTTTCTCAGTGCAGGTACCCCAGGTCCAAAGGATGCACTCCACTCCTGGCTCTTTCTTGGCGATAGTCAGGTCCTCCGCTTTCTGCCTCTGAGATAGCTCATTTTCAGCCTAGCGGGATGGCAAAACTTAACCAGTCCCCTCGTTAGGGTTCCATATACTTTATTTGCATGATCCCACCCCCACAAGGGTGCCATGCACATTATTTGCAAGCTGTTCAATTTCCTTGGTAGACCACAAGCACCTTATTTGCATAGTCCCACCCAATCATTTGACGGGAGTTACAAGACCATGGCGAGAAAGGCTGTGTAAAAGTGATCCACTACACTGCAAGCAGTCAGTAAAGGCTTCCTTGAAACGACTACTAAGCTAAGTCCTGAAGGATGAGTAGGAGTTTGCCAGGAGAACAGAGGGACTAAAATGGAGGGAACAAAGAAGGAGAAGCAATTCAGTTTGGCTGCAGCATTGTGTGTGTTAAAAGATAAAATCAGAGAGGTAAGCAGGGTCAGATCTTAAAGCCATATGAAAAAAATTTGGACTTGATCCTGAGAAGAATGGAGAGACAACTGAATTGTTTTAAATGGGAATAAAGTTAGGTTTATTCTTTGGACTTCAGGGTGAATAGACTGGAGAGGAGCAGAAGGCTTGCTAGAGCAATTAGTTAAGAAATGATGGAGTCTTGAACTAGGGTAGTGGCAGTGGGCCTGGAGAGCCATGAATGTATTATTAAAGAGATAATTAGGAGATAGAAGAGACAGGATTGTGTGACAGATTGGATGTGGAGGCTGAGGCAAAGGGAAGGGTCTGAGATGACACTCCAATGTCTAAATTGAGGACAACTAGTACAACTTTACAGAGAGGGGAAGTCTTGGGGAAGAAAATAAGGAGTTCAGTTTTGGACTGGGTGAGTTTAAGGTGCCTGGGAGAGACATGTCCATGTGATGTCCAGTGAACTTTTGGATGCTGGATCTGGAACTCTACAGATAATCTGGGACAGAGATGAAGATTGGGAACAGTCAGCATAAATGCGGTAGTTGAAGCCTTGGGGTGGGTGAGATCCTTAAGGGAGGATTTGAAGTTCTGAGAAAAGAAGGTCCGTGATAGGACCATTAGGGATATGATTAAGGGATGGATAGTGGAAGATGAGCCTGCAAAGAAAACAAATGACCAGAGGGATGGGAGGAAAACTAAATTCAGGGTCATGGGAGTCAAGATAGAATGGATTTCAAGGTTAGATTCCTTAGAACATGCTTCCATCACACCTTGAAATTATAACACTGACACTCATGTTCTCTTTCTCATGCTGGACTATAAACTCTAGGAGCATAGGGTCTCTATTGGCCTGATTATTATTTTATCCCAGTACTCCACACACTGCCTGGCACATAGTAGGTGTTCAATAAACATATGAATGAACGAAGGGTCTTGATCTATGGGGGAAGTCTCACCAGATGGTGGAATGTGCCTCCAGGAATGAACATGTTATAAACTGCACTTCATTATCAAGCTTTGTTACCAATGGTGACTAGAAAGTGCGTTGTGATGTGTGTGGAATGTGGGACCTTGGGGGAATTCCGTAACCAGGAGGAAGAAGTAACAACAGCCAATGGAGATGAAAAGCACCCCTTTCTTCCCCCCTCCAAGTTCCTAGTGGAGAGCTGAGCCCAGCATTCCAGGCTCAGGTGACTTCATAAGCAAGCATTCGGAGATTTGCTTCACTTTGGGTGCCTTAGCCCTCAGCAGCTCAAGGTGTAGGCCTCAGCAGACAGGAGACTTCCAAGTGGCAAAGCTCCCTCACTCAGCGAGTCCAACACCATGGGGAAGGGAGACACTCTAGAGGACCCACCACCCACCTCAGCCTACCGCTCTGTCATGGAGGAGTATGGTTATGAGGTGGGCAAGGTCATTGGCAATGGCTCCTATGGGACGGTGTATGAGGCTTACTACACAAAGCAGAAGGTCATGGTGGCTGTGAAAATCATCTCAAAGAAGAAGGCCTCTGAAGACTATCTTAACAAGTTTCTGCCCCGTGAGATACAGGTCAGAAAGGGGGCTGGAAGAGGGAACTGGAGCTTGGTACCAAACTGCTTGAGGCTTCTGTCAGGAGGGGTATGGCTAGGAGAGAAAGGGGCCAGGAATCCCTAAACCAGAACTGACCATCTCACTAAGCAGCTAGGAAAATTCCTTGATGTGAAAATTCAACCTCTTTCCCACCCACCCATTCACCTCCAGCCCTTCAAATAGTAAAACTGCAAAACAGCGTTTGCCTACAGGCTACCAGGCACTTGTCTACCAGCTCTCTTGAGTTCACAGAAGTTCTCTTCCAAAGTTCTAAGTAGCAATGGGAGGGTAGGAGAGGGCTGAGAGTGCAGCCAGTTGTCCCTTCCCAGGATTGATGGGTCCCTCTTCCTGGGCCAGGTAATGAAGGTCCTGCGGCACAAGAACCTCATCAACTTCTATCAGGCCATCGAGACCACATCCCGAGTGTACATCATTCTGGAGCTGGCTCAGGGTGGTGATGTCCTTGAGTGGATCCAACGCTACGGGGCCTGCTCTGAGCCCCTTGCTGGCAAATGGTTCTCCCAGGTGACCCTGGGCATCGCCTACCTGCACAGCAAGGGCATTGTGCACCGGTGAGGGCGCTACTACCCAGACCTGGGGTCTTTGGAGTTTCAAGGGGGGTTTATGCACGTCTTTCATTTTCTGGCCTCTTTTTTCCTCCCTTGACCTCCCTCCTCAATATCTAGGCCCATTCATCCACTCTATTTTAGTCGTCTGGTCAAAAACATTAAGTACTCACTGGGTGCAGAGCCTTATATGAAATACAGTGGTGAGCGCCCAGTGGTCCTCAGGGACTATTCTCTTTTTCTCTCTCCCCCTTTCTCCTTTGGGCTCTGCTTACAACTCCAGGGCTCTCCTTCCTGTCTACCTTGTACCCTCATAATAGTTCTCTCTCCCACTTTGCCTTTCCTCATCTCTAACCTCTGACCCTCCAGCTCCGGGTCTAATACTAAGCCCTCTCCCCAGCCTGACGCCCAGCCTTTCTGCTGCTGGTAGGGACTTAAAGTTGGAGAACCTGTTGCTGGACAAACGGGAGAATGTGAAGATATCGGACTTTGGCTTTGCCAAGATGGTGATTCCTAACCAGCCTGTGCGTAGTAGCCCTTCTTATCGCCACATGAACTGCTTTGCCCACCTCAGCCAAACCTACTGTGGCAGCTTTGCTTATGCCTGCCCGGAGATCTTGCTAGGCTTGCCCTACAACCCTTTCCTGTCTGACACCTGGAGCATGGGCGTCATCCTCTACACCCTAGTGGTCGCCCGTCTGCCCTTTGACGACACCAATCTCAAGAAGTTGCTGAGAGAGACTCAGAAGGAGGTCACTTTCCCATCTAACTATACCATCTCCCAGGAGTGCAAGGTGCTGGCTCCCCCAGGAGGGCTAAGGCCTCATGGATGACCCACAGGGAGGGGTGAATACCCAACCTAGGCCTCACAACCTGGGGGATGGCTCCTCCCACACCAGACCCATTTCATACTCTAGCCCCTGCCTGTAGTAGTTGCAGGGCTTACAGGGCCAATCACTGGGCTCCAAATCTTAGATGTGGACAGCAGGTTCCAGCCTCCTATCATTTTAGGGCTGAAGGGGATTATATATGGGACACCTCCACGGAACTCTTCCCTTCCCTTCCCTTCCAGGGTGTTAAATGCACACAAGCCTGGCTCTCCAGGATGAAATCAAGGCCATATTCCCTTTCACCAGAGTGGTGTGATGGGCTATCCTGCTTCTTTCTCAGGTCCAGCTGCTAATTGTCTGTGTGGCACAATGCGAGGCAAGCTCAGCCAAGACCTCTCTCTCCCCTGCCCTAGAACCTGATCCTACAGATGCTACGCCAAGCTACCAAGCGTGCCACCATCCTGGACATCATCAAGGACCCCTGGGTACTCAAGTTCCAGCCTGAGCAACCCACCCATGAGATCAGGTTGCTTGAGACCATGTGCCAGCCTCCCAGTACCACTAATCACCACCAGTCTTTGGAAATCAAGACCTGAGAATGGCTGAGGGAGGGGGATGAGAGAGGAGCACAGCAGGAGGGCCTGGGGCTAAAATCTTTTATAAGAAAAATAAATTTAATTCAGATTTAGTTTCATCAGCTAGGATCAATGACATTCTTTCCTGAGGGGAACCCTAACAGGGATCACTGCGGAGGGTAAGAGGTGGATTTTTGCCCAGAGCCTATAACCAGCAATCCTGGCACCTTTTTATGGATGTTGTAATTCACAATGTGGCTCCTGTAGGGGAAGGGGATGGGTGCTCAGATTAACACCCACTTTTGGGAAGCTTCACTATTCCGACTAAGTACATGCCATTTTCTTACATTTCTGTGCTCTCTAAAGGTTCAAGCAGTGGGACAATAGCCCTGGCTGCTCTGCTTTGATCATGGCTCTGCCTCTGTCTACACTACAAAGGAATGGCATGTTCTCCCCTTTCAGAGAAATGGATATCAGGGTGTGCGAAGTACCTCAGTTCCTTCTCCCTCCAAATGCCACCTTAACCACTACTGAAGCAAACAATCCCAGTGAGTTAGGGCCCCTCACACGCACTATCATTCACAGTCACAGAAGTGGCAGAGTTCAAACCAAACCTTCTAGTGGTGAAAGCTATTAACTCTGGGTTCTAGATAAAGGAAAGCCACTTGCCCCTTCCATCTCTCTACTCTCCCTTCCTGACAAATGTGTTTTACAAAAGGAAAAAGGATGGTAACTCATAGGCTGTGTTGGCAGAGACCTGACTGGGGGAAAGAGATGGTAACAGGTGGTAGTTATTCTCAACCTCAGCACTAGGCAACTCTAGGACAAACCAATTTGAAAGATGAAATAGTGTCTGCCTGGAACAAAGTAGGTTAAGAAATTGGGAAAGCCCATCTATTTGTTGTATGTTCCAACCCCCTTCACTACTGCCATTATTAACTGCTTGAAACAAGGCTCCAAGGACTACAGAAAAGTTTCAGTGTAGACAAGGCAGTATAGACACCAGGGTTCCATTTGCCCAGTTTTATTGGGAGCAAGGGCACTGTAACCGCTATCAAAGAGAATGCAGCCCAGGGACTCCTCCCACATCAAGATCCATCTTCAGAGTTGAGCCAGGGATGGGAGGGCAGTAGACCCATTTCTAAGGCAGGGTCATACTAGCATCCTCAGCAGGACCTCCTAAAAAGGCTAGGCTCCTTTAGCTCAGCACTTGGCACTTAAGGAAAAGAGACCAATGAAGGCGGTGTTAGGAAGACAAGTCCAGACTCATCAGGATACCCACTCTGTCAACTGCTTTAGTGCTTCTTTGTCTTCATCTGCTTTGGGGACAAAGACACCCAGAGAAAGAAAGCAGAAGCGTTAAGACCTCAGCAACTTCCAACCATCCCCTACTATACCACTCAGAGCCTGTTGAATTACATCTCCCCAGCAAAGAACCTAAAGGTGCAGTACTTCTACTTGCTGAGCTGCTGCTAATTCTCATAGTACTTTCACGCAAATTAGAAAAAAGCACATTTCTTCTAGCATTTGCAGCCTAAACCAGCATGCACAGCTTGGTGAGTGAAGCACACCATTCCCCAGTGTGTCTTCATTCCCTTCAGCCAGATGCCCTTGTGCAGTCAATAACCTGTACAACTGTAGCAGCAGCCTTCTCTGCCTGGCTCCTTTGAGGCAAGACAGATGTGGAACAATCTTTCTGATACCTCTCCCACCCTCTCAAGTCCTCCAGACCACAGAGCAGCCCTGGGTACCTGGCCCTGCAGGCAAATGTGTAGAGGGTACACTGGGCAATTTGACTGGGGGTTCTCCCTCCTTGTTGCCCACATTTAACAACTCCTGGGACAATTCTTCCTGCTCCAGCTCCTCTAGCTCCTCCAACAGTTCATCCTGGGTATAGGACAACAAGACTGTTCAAGATGAAGGAAGGAAACTTCTACTTCCAAAAACACATCACTTCTGGAGTTATACCCCAAACTGTGCCCAAGAGCTTCTATTAGGCATTCCTTCTGGGTGGTCCCAGGCTTTCTCTGATATTCCTTGGCCCCTCATCCCCAGTCACCTCATCCACATCATCTCCAAAGCCCACAGCCCGAGAAATGGCATCTGAGATCTGCTGGGCCACCTCCTGTTGTCCTGTGATGTCAGTCATCAGTTCATTCACCTTGTCAATGTCTCTGAGAACAAGATACATAGCCAAGAAATCATGCAACAAGCCCTGACTTTCTCATCTCACATGAATGAAGCTCCTCTTGACTGTGGTCTCAGACTCTGGTAAGCCCATGACTACCAGACAGAAAAGATCCTTGGAAAATTATAAAGAGACATGTCTGGGTTGAGAAATGGTAAGAACCCACATTGGGGAGAATATGTTGCACCCCCTTTCCCAAAGGATCTTTAAGAATCAGAAATAACCTTTCCTCCCTTGAATACCTCAGCCAGCAAGAAAGCAAGAAGGCATAGAGGTCTAGCCATCATAAGCACCTATACTTGTAAATTCACATTCTGAGAGGCTTTGAGGTTCAAGGTATGGTACCAAGTCACTCTCCCCAAAGCCTGTTGCCCCTCCTCCCCTCCCCCTGTACCCACATGTCCTGGTAGGCCTTCTTCATGCCTTGGGCAGCAAACTCCATTGCACGAAGCACTTCTTTGTTGGTGGTGGAATTCTCAATGGCTTCACGCTGAAACTCCAGGGTGGATAATGTCCCATCGGTTTGTGCCAGCTGCTGTTCCAATCTTTTCTTTCTCTGCAAAGCCTGCAGGGCAGCTGTCCCATCCCGCACTCTGAGCATCAGAGTCAGAAGCACCTGCTTCCCACCTGAGCCCTCCCAATCTGCTCCCTCCCCACATTACCTCTCTTATTCTTGGTCCCACGCTTCTTGGCCATCTGTAGCTCCTGCTGAATCTTCTGCTCCAGAAACTCCTGTTTCTTGATCAGTGTCTTCTCTGTCTCCTTTAGTTTCCGTATTGCCGTTTCAGGGGTTGGCTCCTCCTTCTTCCCTAAAGAATCCAATGGAACAGGCCCGTATTGTGTGAAGGAAAAACATTAGCCACTAATCACTGAGTGCATAGCATGTGCTAGGCACTGTCCTGGCACTTTTCTGTGTTACTGTTCATCCCTAAATGACTAGCTACAATGAATGTACTATCTTCACTTTATGAATGTAAAAACAGGCTCAAAGATGTTAAAACTTTTTGTCCAAAATCACAACTAGTAAGAGACCGAGCAGGAACTGAAATGACTTCCAAAGCCAAGATTCTTTTTGCTATTCCAAGTTGCCTTTCAAGTTACTTCCAATCACTTTAAAAAAAAATTCTATTTTGTTGTTGTTGAGAATATTCACAAAACACACCAATTCAACAATTTCTACATGTACAATTGAGTGACACTGATTACATTCTTCAAGCTGTGCAACCATTCACACCCTCCTTTTCTGAATTGTTCCTCCCCCATTAATATAAACTCATTGCCCCCTAAATTTTCTATCTTCTCTTTCAAGTTGCTGTTGTCAGTTTGATCCCATATAGATTGTTCTTTTTATAATTATTGTTCACTTGCAGTCCTAGGAGATGCTCAAAGTCCTGACTGCAGAGGATCAAATGAATGAACTACAGGGAATTAGAGGAAAAAATCTGATCTTGACTTTTTCTTTCATCTTCTATACCTCTGTACTTCACCCAAAATAAAACATCCCTTGTCTACTTAAAATCCTTCCATACTCTCCATTGCCTACAGGATACAATCCAAAACTTTTTAGCAGGACATACAAGGTCTTTAATGGTCTGGTGCTTGTTTACCTCTCCATCCACACTTCCCTCTACTTTCCTCTTCCCCTTGATCACACACACTCACTGGCTTGGCAGCCAGAACTCTTTTCCCTGAACAGACCACACTCTTTCCTCCCTCTGTGTTTGTAGACATTATTCCCACTTCCTGAAATACCTCACTTCCCTACCTGACAAACTCTTAGCTTTATGGCAAGCCTTCTGGATCACCCCCTCCAATGCCTACTTCTATGTTCCCTGGTGTTTTATCAACATACCTTCACCAGTGAGTTGCTACCAGTACCAGTTGCTATTGAGTAGATTCGGACTCATGGCGACCCGTGTGTCAGAGCACAACTGTGCTCCATAGGGCTTTCAAAAGCTAGTTTTTCAGAAGTAGATTGCCAGGCCTTTCGTCAGAGGTGCCTCTGAGCGGCCTGGAACCTCCAACCTTTCCGTTAGCAGCCGAGCACGTTAAAGGTTTGCACCACCTGAGGGACTCCTGAGTTGCTACACTAAATTGTAAATACCTGCTTGTACTTGTCTTCCCTCACCAGACATGAGCTTCAACAAAACAGCCTTTCTTATTCACTTCAGATATGCCCAGCACAGCACCTGGCTCAGTCAGCATCAGTGTTTTGGAAAGGACTAGATGAGACAGGTGGAAACTCATCCCCCAAGCTGTACATTGGGAGCCAGTACAGTCACCACGACCTCGACTCACGTCCCCTCCCTGACCTGGAGCTCTTCCCTCAGAGAGCGCGGGAAGGAAGGCAGACAAGAGCAAGGGTCCCTCAGGCACCAGAGATGGGCCTACCACCGACCATCTCTTTTCCCCTTCCCAGGGCCACCTCTCCGTATGGCGGAGTCCCGCCACGCGGTTCCCCTCTCCAGCCCCTGCGAACACTTTCCAGCACTCTAGTCTCGCCCGGGCTCACCCTTCCTGAAGAGTCAGCTGAGACCACTCATCACCACTCTCGCCTCTCCTGCCTCCACCTGACGGCGTCTTCCACATTTCCGCCTTGCTTCTGTGAGGGCGAAGCCTCATCACTCTGCGACCAGCCGTGGCCAATCACTCCTAAGGGCACCGCAGCAACATCACCACAAAAGCGACATCATCAACAGATGCAAACAAGGCCACTTCTACCACGTGACCTGAGCCACCAGCTCCAAATTGACGTGCTGTTCTTAAAGCGGCCGCTTCATTTTCAACTCTAAAAAGGCTGCTGTCCCACCCAACAACAGAGTATTTGTTCCCTGAAAGGAAATGTGCAGGGTAATGGCACCCCAGGGTAATGGGGCCAGCAGAAGAGTTCTTCATGGCTGTTACCCTTGGCAGAGCTGAGGAAAGTGGGATGGGGATGGGGTGCAGAACTTGATGCAGTCTAATGCCTTACACCCTGGTCTTGGCACCTCAGCACTCCCAGTTCACGCACTTGTTAGTTGATGTTGAGTCAATTCGGACTCATGGTGACCCCATGAGTAGAACTGCTCCATAAGGTTTCAAGGCTGTGACATTTCAGAAGCAGATTACCAAGCCTGTCTTCGGAGGCACGTCTGGGTAGGTTTGAACTACCAACTTTTCTGCTAATAATTGAGTGCTTAATCGTGTGCACCACCCAGGAACTCCGTTCACACACTAGAAAAATAGAAACAACCCACAACGAGGGTAGGATCTCTTGTCACACACAGATACACTTTAATAATTTACAAATGCACCTGAAATGCCTTCCTGTTTTATGCCTTGAATGAGATTCATCCACAGGGTTGGACCTCAGGGTCCAACTTGGGCCTTTGCAAATGTCTCTAACCCTTGAGTTAGGGTTTGAAGATTCATCCCATTCTGGACGTGAACACAGGTAACACCTAAAAGGAAAAGAAGTCACGTTTCACCAGGCCTTCAGGGTTCTTCATTATTACTCTTACTTTTTGTGGGTATCATCTGTCATGCAGACTATCCATCCTATACACATCTACCTAACCCCTCTTAGGGAACCTTTCTCCTCACTTCCCAAATGGCTAGGCTCATCACTCAGTACCCAGCTTGCTGACGTCCACGATATTCCGCTTCTCATCATCAAAGAAGATCATCTGGGAGAAAGGAACTCCAGTCTTTTGCTGCAACCTGTGCAAAACACGGCAGGGGTAACCAAGCTGGCATCTTGGCTCCCCAGCCTCTCTGGTATTCTCTCCCCCTGCCCCTGTCCTTATCTCTGCGTACCTCTGAAAGTGTGTGACCTTGCTGCCGGGATAGATTTCCCGATGAACGAAGTATCTGACTAGGTCAAAGAGCTCCAGCAGCTGGTTGGCCCCTTCAATCTCACCTGTCCTGCAAAAAGATGTAATAGATGGGATCAGGAGAGTGAATGGCCCGGGCTGCAAATGCAGTTAAGTACAATTAGGGGAAATCAAATTACTGTTTTTCCACGATGGGTACGAAACCTCGGCCCTTATCCAACTCCATATCCCTCCAGTCTCACACAGCAGGCACTCAGAAAATGTTTGATAAACACAAGGCACAGGAGGGTACAATTGGGATAAAGAAAAAAAGCTTGCAAATTTGCACCTCCTAAATTTTTGTGGCCAGGGGTTACACAAGTCTCCCCAAGCATGCATCTCTCAGCACTAGAACAGGCAGTTTTTATTGGTCGCTCTTCTTACCGGGAAGCGGCCGCGACAGGCACCCCCAGGCCCAGCAGTCGTTCCAGGATCTCGGGCACATCTGGGTAAAGTCGGATGGTCCGACCCCGGCTATCTCGTACAGTTCCATCACTGCAGGGGGCGAGAGTGCGCTCAGTGCTGGCCCGGCGCCTCCTGCTCCCTGTCCGCCCTAGCTCTGCCTCACCCGCTGCTGTGGCACGGAGGGTCTACATGCGTGTCGACCCAGAAAGGCCAGAGCGTGTAATCTGCGAAAAGGAGGGGGAAGGTTCAGCCTTGAAGGGCTCAGGGTTTCCGGAGAGGTACAACTGGGATTTGGAAAGGGGGTGCATCCTATGAAACTCTCCCCACCCCGATTCTCACCCAGGTCAAACACTGACAGCTTGGGGAGCCGCGCCATGACCGGGTCCCGGACGCTGCGTGCACCGAGGCGGAGCTTTCTCCAGGGCCATAGAGTGTCCGGCAACGCTCCAGCGGGTAGGAAGCCGCCCTGCCTGGACATACAGAAACAGCGACTAGAGCGCCGCCACACCGGGATTGGGTGGTCAGCCTGGAGATCGCGCAAGAGCGCTTCCTAGCCGTGGAGGAGGGAAAGGACTGCAGCAAAGTACCAACGAAACCGTCCATAGGACAGTACCAATAGTATTCATCTCTCCAAGCCACTGGCCACAGGGATCTTCCTCCCTCACTTCACACCACCCAGACTCAATATGATTCTACTAGAGAAGTCAAGGAGGGGAAGCAAGCCCCTTCTTCCAGCCCTGGCATTTTATCTTACCAATTAAGAACTAAGTGAGCCATCATAGCTAGTCACTCCTCACACCATCTTTCTCCGTATCAGCCTCTGGATACACATGGAGCCTAGAGCGCTCAGCAATATTTCAGCCATAAAGAATGTAGTTGCAAAGTCCTTGAGGCCCTTCTCCAACCAGGACCAGATGTCCAGTAGAGCCACAATGGGAGAGAATTTACTTTCCTGGTTTCTATCATCCACATGAGCACTATGTTTAAACAACTGTTTTAGAGGGTAGGGGCTGATTCATAGTGTTTACCAATTTCTGTAAATACTCCCGCCATGGCCAGTTTCAAGCTACCAACAAGAAGTCATTTAACATTGAGTTGGGAAGAGATGCCAATAATTGGCTCTTGCTAGCAGTTAAGAGTTGGCTTCAGCACATCACTGAGAGCAGGCTTTCCTAGAGTTCAATAATGGCTCTAAGTGTACTATACCTTCCATTGCCCTACTCCTTCAGCCTGGTATAAATGGGTGAGCACGGGATCCATTTTTATGTCCATCACATTTGTACGATACAAAAAAGATTCCAGGAGGCCAGGAAATGTTTTATTGACAACCAGGGACAAAGCCGTAAGAGAGGGGAGTGCACATGACTGCAAATTAAAACCCAACAGCCAGCAAGGGCCCTTTGTGCCAGGAACACTGCATCCTGGGATCCTCACAGTCTCCCACCAGTAGATACACAAGCCTGGGCATCCAGGGGAGGGGACAGTGGTTCTGGGGTCCTAGACAATGAGAGGATATATGATGCCTCATTATGAGTGACAGGGTAAGGAGGTAAAATGGAGAGAGGGTCCATCACTGCCTAAGGCCATCTCCTCCTCTCAGAGCCAACACCAGGTGGAGGACTGAACCGCCTAGGATCTTGTAATCAGCTGCTGTCTTCTCATCATTCCTGTGGGGCAGAGGAGGGAAGGATTAGAAATACCATCTAGGAGTTTTAAATCTGAGATTTATGGATTCCTTTAGGGGTCTGTGAAACTGGATGGGTGAAAAGTCATACCTTTATTTTTACTAACCCCTAACTCAAATATGGAGCCCTGGTGCGGAAGTTCTACTCTGTCCCATAGGGTCGCTGTAAGTTGGAATTGACACAACTGCCAACGGGTTTGATTTTGGTTTTAACTCAAATACAATACTTTTAATTTTCAATGCATGCAAACAACCACAGTAGTATTAGCAATGTGGATAAACTGTTACCAATATAATCGGATATTTTCATATCATATTGTTAACTGTTGCAAGTATCTTGAAAATATTTCAAAATTATGGTAGTTAATTTTTCTTTTTCAGTCTTTGTCTTTGCTTTATCGCTAACCTGGCTTGTGAGCACAACACTGAATGCTGTTGTTAGGTGCAGTCGACTCGATTCTGACCCACCCTATGTACAACAGAACAAAAACTCTGCCCGGTCCTGTGCCATCCTCAATTGTTGCTGTTTGAGTGCACTGTTGTAGGCAATATGTCAATCCATCCCATTGAGGGTCATCCTCTTTTTTGCTGACCCTTTACTTTACCGAGCATGATGTCCTTCTCCAGGGACTGGTCCCTCCTGATAACATGTCTAAAGTATATAAGGCAAAACCTCACTATCCTCCCTTCTAAGGAGCATTCTGGCTGTACTTCTTCCAAGACAGATTTGTTCATTCTTCTGGGTTTGAAGGCAGTCCACGGCACATTCAATATTCTTTGCCAACACCATAACTCAAATGCATCAATTCTTCGGTCTTCCGTATTTGTTGTCCAGTTTTCCCATGCATATGAGGCGACTGGAAATACCATGGCTTGTGTCAGGCGCACCTTTGTCCTCAAAGTGACATCTTTGTTTTTCAACACTTCAAAGAGGTCTTTTGCAGCAGATCTGCCCAATGCAATATGTCGTTTGATTTCTTACTTTTTTAAACAGTATTTTATTTTACTGAGTTTTTGGTGAAAGTTCACACAGCAAGTTAGGTTCCCACTTGATAATTTCTGAATAAATTGTTTAGTGACATTACTTACATTCGTCACAATGTGTCAACATTCTCTTTGTGTTCTAGTTCCAGTACTCTAGTTTCCCTGCTCCCTTATCTCCTCATCTTTGCTTTTGGGTAATCGTTGACCTTCTGGTCTCATACAGATGGTTTTTAAATAGGGCACCAATCTTATGGATAATAGCCTTTATTTTATGTGCCACTTTGCTATTTTGCTAAAAGGTTTATCTCGGGATAGGCTCAGTTCTAGGTTTAAAGAGGGTCTCAGAGCAACTGTCTCAGGAAGTCCTCTGTTCTCTACTGTTTGTTTGTCTGGCTTTTTTTTTTTTTTTAAAATAAAAACTTGAGTTCTGCTCTGTATTTATATCTCCCATTCTATCCGGGACCAACTATTGCTGGATCAGTCAGTGGTGGTAACTGGGCACCATCTAGTTCTTCAGGTCTCAAGTTAGATGAGGTTGTGGCTCATATAGACTTATTTCTTCTCTGAGCTTCTGGTTGCCTTCTTACTATTTTGCTCCTAGCAAGTAAAGACCCACGGTTGTGTCTTAGATGGCTGCTTGTAAGCTTTTAAGACCCCAGATGCTACTTACTTCACTAGGATGCAGGTCATAATTTTTGTAAACTCTGTTAGGCCAATTGACTGAGTTGTCCCATAAGACTGTCTTAAGCCTTCAAACCCAGAAAAGCAATCTTAGAAGGTGTTTGGTTATGTTTGAGGAGTATCCATATTTGTGTCTTCAATGAATATATGGGCCTGCACCCACATATTTGAATTTACACACACCTACAGATACTTCTGAAGCCCTCGTGGAGCAGTGGTTAAGAGTTATGGCTGCCAACCAAAAGGTCGGCAGTTTGAATCCACCAGCCACTCCTTGGAAACCCTATGGGGCAGTTCTACTCTGTCGTACAGGGTCACTATGAGTTGGAATCAACTCGACTGCGACGGGGTTTTTTTTTTTTTTAAATATAGATACTATCTTTTCTCACCTATGTACACACCTGTACCTACCCATATGCCAATTTGCCTATACCCATCTATATTGCATTGGGCAAATCTGCTGAAAAAGACCTCTTTAAGGTGTGAAGAAGCAAAGATGTCACTTTGAGGACTAAGGTGTGCCTGACCCAAGCCATGGTATTTTCAATTGCCTCATATGGATGCGAAAGCTGGAAAATGAATTAAGGAAGAGCGAAGAATTACTGACACTTTTGAATCATTGTGTTGGTAAAGAATACCGAATACACCATGGACTACCAGAAGAATGAACAAATCTGTCTTGGAAGAAGTACAGCCAGAATGCTCCTTGGAAGCAAAGACGGTAAGACTTCATCTCACACACTTTGGACATGTTATCAGGAGGGACCAGTCCTGGAGAAGGACGTCATATTTAGTAAGGTAGAGTCAGCAAAAAAGGTAACCCTCGATGAGATGGACTGACACAGTGGCTGGAACAATGAGCTCAAGCATAACAATGATTGTGAGGATGGCACAGGACTGGGGGGTGTTGTACTACTGTACACAGGGCTGCTATGAGTCAGAACTGACTCGACGGCACCTAACAACAACATCCATATGTGCTCAAGCATTAATTTTTTCTTTGGTTGTGCTGTGCTCACTACATGCACATTCGATGCCACTTTTCCCATCACCAAAAATAACAAGTCTCTGTGGTACAAAGCATGCTCCCCACCTCCCACCCCAGGTAACCATCAATGAACATTAGTCTCTCTATATTTATCTATTCTTGTCTTCTTATAAAAGAGGGATCACAGAATATTTGTCCTTATATGCTTGACTTATTTCACTTAGCATTATGCCCTCCAGGTCTATCCATATTATGGTCTATTTTGCAGACTCATCATTGTTCTTTATGGTTGCTTAGTATTCCATTGTGTGTATGTACCACAATTTGCTTATCCATTTATCCACTGATGGGCACTTCAGTTGCTTCCATTTATTTGCTATTGTGAATAATGCAGCTATGAACATAGACCTGCATGTGTCTGGTCATGTCATTGTTTTTAGGTCTCTAGGGTACCACCATTAAATCTTCTTTAATGCATTAATAAAGCACATATATCACTATATCCCACATCGCTTTTATGTATTTTGATAACTGTATTTCAATATAATTAGTTTCCTTCGTAATTCTATGTATTTTATGACTGTAAAAACCTTACTCTGAGAATGGGTTCACAGGCTTCAGCAAGTTGCCAAAAGATCCCAATGCACCCAAAAAAAGGGGCAGGTCTGATCCACCTTCAGCACTTGCCCACTCCTCATCTTCACATAAGACTGCCACACCCTCATTCCCACTCAAAACTTACATCTGTTTGCCACTGTAGATGAGTCGCTGCTGCTGTGGGGGGATTCCCTCTTTCTCCTCCACACGCTCCTTGATTCGCTCCACCTTCATGGGAACAAGTAGTCAGGGGCTGGACCGTTGAAATGGAAAGAAAAAGGGCTATGCAGGCAGCATAAGAGAAAGGACCAAGTTCATAAGCACACCCAAACAAATGTACATGGCAGGGAAAAGGGCATGAAGAGGTGTTGGGAATACATCACCTTGTCTGTGGGTTCAATGTCAATTTCAATTTCTTTTCCGGTCAGCGTCTGAAATAGGCAAGGGTTTCATGAGTCCTACAGCCTAACATACTTACAAATTTGCCTTCTAGGTAAGACATCCTATCCTGATCTCTGGGGATCTCATTACCTTCTGAAAGACGTACATTCTCAGAAAAGCTGTTTTGAAGAATCAGAAGGCTTTGACCATACCTCTATTCATCAAACATTTCAGGTTGTGGACAACATTGGTAGGAAAAGATTCCATGAACCATCTAACCCTCTTAATCTCATAGGTCATCTTTTCCCTCCACCCTCACTACAATCAGTGAGGATACTGGCATTCCTTTGGATGTGACTCCAGTGAGAGGTGTCTTAAGTATTCCTTCAAGTTACAAAGACTTGTTCTATTCTAAATATCAACAGTAGACATTAACATTCAGATAATTCAAAGAATCCTCAAGGACACCAGAGAATCACCTCTGATCAACTTTTTAAGAAAACACTCAGAATTCTCCCAAAATCCTAAATTGCAGCTCCAGACTTCCGAACTTCCTCCATAGGTCAGTGGTGCTGTTTTCCAAACACAGTAATTATGCTGATTGTACAGTCATGTATCTTGTGCTCCACCCAATCTACTCTCCCATCCCTTCTTACTCTCTAAAACTCTAGTCCTACCAGTTTACAGTGATCCAGACAATAAACACACCATGAAGTCTAATTTAAGACATTTCTTTGCTTTACTCCCTTTCTTGTTGCAATACTCTCTCCTACTCCTCAAACCTTCAAAAATCAGTTGTTGTTGAGTTGATTCCAACTCATGGCTTTCCCATGTGTGTCAGAGTAGAACTGTGCTCTATAGGGTTTTCAATGATTTTTTGGAAATAGATTGCCAGGCCTTTCTTCCAAGGTGCCTCTGGATGGACTTGTACCCCTAGCCTTTTGGCAAGCAGCTAAGCATGTACTAATCATATTCAAATACAGTTATCAAAATACTACAAAAGCAATTTGTGATATAGTACATTCACAAGGTTGTATAACATGACTACATTCTATTTCCAGATCTTTATCATCCAAAACAGAAACTCTATACTCATTGAATAACAACTCCCCATTACCTCTCCCCGCCAGCCCCTGGTAACCTCTATTCTATTTTCTATCTCTATAAATATGCTTACTCTAAATACTTCATATAAGTGGAATCATACAATATCTGTCCTTTTGTATCTGGCTAATTTCACTTACCATGTCTCTAAGGTTCATCCATATTATACCATATATCACAACTTCACTCCTTTTTAGGGCTGCATAATACTTCATTGTATGTATATACCACATTTTGTTTATCACTTCATCTGCTGATGGATATTTGGGTTGTTTCCATCTTTTGGCTACTGTGAACAGTGCTGCTATGAACACCTGTGTACAAGTACCTGTTTCAGTCTAATCTTATTATTTTAAATGCAAAGACTCTTCAACTAGGCAATTCCATTTCTAGGTAACTAACTTGGAGGAAAAAATTGGGCCTACATCCAAAGAGGCACATGTGAGGTATACTGTAGCATTGTTTGTAAGAACAAAAAAAAACTGGAAACAGCCTAAATGCCCATTAGTAAGAAAACTATTAAAATATGGTACATCCATAGAATGGTAACAATTTATACCCTAATATGGAAAGAGATAAAGAATGTAAATTTCTTTAAATAATATATATTTTCTATATGCAGATATATATAAATGTAATATGTACATGCATAGAAAAAAAAGGATTAAAAATAAACAGATCTCTGGTAGTATTGGTATTCTTTGAGAAGGGGAGCAGGACTGAGGGGAGAGTGTATTAAAGGTTGTTGTTATTGGCGGCCATCAAATCAACCCCGACTCACGGCAATCCCATGTGTTACAGAGCAGGCGGCTCCACAGGGTTTTCTTGGCTGTAATAGTAACAGAAGCAGATTGCCAGGCCTTTTCTTCTACAGTATGCTGGGTGGGTTCAAACCACCAACCTTCAGGTTAGCAGTTGAGCACAAACTGTTTGCACCATCAAGAGACCTTGATAATTATGGTTATGTCAGGAAAAAAAAAGTTTGTCCCTTTAGCGATAAATACCGAAACATATATGAATAACATGATATACTATCTGGCATTTGCTTCAAAAAACAAAAAAAAATCAAGAGGATTTGATGAGTGTAAATAAAACAAGATTGACCATGAGATGATAATTTTTGAAGGTGGGTGAAGAGTGCATTATACTTTCCTTTCTGCTGTTATATATGTTTAAAATTTCCCGTAATTAAAGTTGTTTTAAATTAATTGAATAATTTAAAAAGATATTTTTGATACAACATGTCATCCTCAGTTTCTTTCCTCAAACCTGATAATTGTGACCTGGCAATACATACAAGGCTATTTAGAATGAACCTAAGCCCGACAACTGCTGAAGGCACTGGAGGGGATATAAATGAAATAAGTGATCCAGCCTTCACCAACAGTCTTTCAAATGAAGATTTACAATCAAGAAACAACCAGACATAAAATTAATAGAACAAAACAGTATACAAAAAAGTGCCATACTGGATATTGTTTTCTACACAAAGGGGCAATGACAAAGTGCTATAGTGAGAGAAAATCAAATTAAACCTCAATGAGAAAACATTTCACACCCACTAGAATGGCTAAAATCAAAACAACTGATACCACCAAAAGTTGGCAAGGGTGCAGAGCAACTGGAATCTCATACATTTCAGGTGGGAATGTAAAATGGTGCAACCACCTGGAGAACTGTTTGGTACACTCTTTTAGAATTAAACATATATCTACTACATGACTCAGCAATTCCTTTCCTAGGTATTTATCGAAGACAAGTGAAAACATATGTCCATAAAAAGACTTGTATAAGAATGTTCATAAGAGCCTTATTTATAATAACCAGAAACAATCCAAATGTCTGTCAAAAGGAGAATGGATAAACCAATGGTGATACAGTCATCCAGTGGAATACTACTCAGTAATAAGAAACAAACTACAGGTATACACAACAGACATCATGCTGAGTGAAAGAAACCAGACACAAAATTCACATATTGTATAATTCCACTTATATAAAGTTCTAAAACAAGCAAAACTAAACCTACAGAACATTCTAGGGGGTGGGGTGGAAATGTTCTATATCTTGTTTTTGCAGTGGTTATACATGGGTGTATACTACTGCTGAAAATTTACTGAACTGAACCCTTAAGAACTGTGTGTTTTACTGTATATTAAACAACATGAATGAGAAAACTGGGGCTCAGATAGTAAACACAGTTGCCCAACGTAAACTGCAATGAGGAAATCAATGCAGAATCTGAAGTCAGGAAGCAATATGATGAAAAAGATGTTTAAGGAAGCTGTGTCTGGTTTTGTATACTGTGTCTTGCATAGCAGTAGGAAAACTCTGGTATCACAGAAAAATAAAGACATAAATTAATAAGATCTTGGATCTGAATGAAGGGCAATAGGAATGGAGAGAAAAAAGAGGTTCCAAAGGAAAAATTATCTCCTATAAAAGAATAGTAATGACTCTAAGAACTGGGTTCTAAACACCTGGTAATTGATGAGATCAATTGTGACGTGGGTAGTGGGGAGATGGCATAAGACAGAAGACGATGAATTTAATTTTTTGAGCCCCAGAGATTGAGGAGACAAGGGAAGATTTCAATCAGCAGGGATTTAGCTGTAAAGGATTACAAAGAGATATGGAAGGAGTCAGCTACACAGATAACAGATGAAGAATAAATAATTCAAAAGGAGCCCTGCAAAGAAAATGTATCATTTGTACAGTAATTAAGAGTTCATTGCTTTCATATATTATGTATTATATATATATATATATATATATATATACATACTTTAATACAGCAAACAAAAGAGAAAAAGAGAGAAAGATGGAGGGCAGAGAGACCTGTTCGAAGACAAAAATGGAAACTGCTGTGGGGAAAGGAGACTGACAATTTTACAGAAGTACTAAATAAAAATGGATTCAAAGTTTCTAAAGTCAAAAGGCAGTGATCTTGAACCTTGCTACTAAAATGTAGTCCCCCAACAAGCAGAATCAGCATTACCTGGAAGCATGTCAGATATGCAGAATCTGGGGCCCCATCCCAACTCCACTGAATCAGAATCAACATTTTAACAAGATCCCCATCTTGAACACGGTATTTTTTAAACTGCAGGTCTCAACCCATCAGTGGGTTATGAAATCAACTTAGAATAGAATTGAAAATAACAATGAGTATCATACACAGTAAAGGTAATTTTTTTGCGTATGGGTGATGAGGTAAAATTTTTAAGTGTGGGCTGAAATTAAAAAAACAAACAGAAAACTTTAAAAAACACTGAACACAAGAATAGTAATAACCTCTTCAGGCTAAGATGTCATGAGCAACCATATGCATTGAAAAAAAGATAAAATGACTTATCTGGTACTGTTTTTCAAACATTTTTCACAGTGACTAAGAAATACGTACGAATCATTAACACATACATATATAATATGCATACAAATGAAAACAAATTTTTCACAAAGCAATATCCTTACCTTTACCAGCAGTATACCCTGATATTTTCTATTTTATTTCTTTTTTAAAAAAGTTGCTTGTGACCCACAGACTTATTAAACTGATTTCACAACTCGTTTACAGGTTACTAGTCAAAGTCTGAAAACCAATGATCTTCAACATGCTGTTTGGCTTCAATCCTCAGCTAAGAGGTAGTTTGGTAGGGCTGGTGAAAAGGTTAAGAATGGCCAACATATATGGTGAATCTAATGAAGTAACAACGATAGACTTTACTTGGCAGTACAACTTGATGCTGGACTGCATCAATTGTTAGTTTTTGTCTCTCTCTCTGAAGGTACAGAAGAGGAAACAGCAGATAAAAATGAGGGTTGAGAACTGGTGAAGAGAAGTGGAGATGAAAGAAACACTGAGTCGGCTGCTAGTACCAAGAACTAGGGCATCGGTAACTAACCTGCCTCAGTCAAGGTCCAGGATGCCCGGCTCAGAAAGGCAGGTGCTGACTGACCACACTCCCAGCTTTGGTTCCTGTAAGGACGGCTGAGACACTACACCTTGGCAACCGTTAGCAAAGGCTTGCTGTCTAGCCCCGGGAGGCCCTCGGTTCCCCCAGGCTAACGTCTTAGCGCTGTGCTCGGAGACAGCCAATGTTAGGGGCTGGGAGAAGAAGGTAGCCTGGTCATGAAGAATGGAGAGTAGTTTATTCCAAGAATCCTAGAGAGAGGGGGACCAAGATGATGCTAGGCCTTCTTTCTCTATGACCGCAGGGGTTCGAATAGACAGACCCGGGCAAAAGCGGTCACCTTCTGGGTGAGGGCACCGACTTGGTGAGAGAGTAGGGATGGCAGAAACCTTGGGTTGGTCTGGTGGGTCTCGCCCCCGCTCTCAAAGCCCTCTGGCGGGGGGGGGGGCACTTATTTCCCATCACCCCTCGCGCGGAGCCCTGAGGCTATCGGCGCCCTCCAAGCTCGGGAAAGGCGTGATTTTCCTTCCCGCTTCTCCCGTAAGAGGCACAGAGACCAGCCCAGTACCCCAGCGTCTTGGCAAGGCTGGAGGTGCTCCCACCTTCACTTTAATTAGCATCTTCTTCCTAGTTTGGGGCTGCACACGGACAAACTGCTGCTTCTACCACTGCGGTTGCCGCTGACGCTCCCCAGCACTCCGTCTGTGGGAAATCACTTCTTTTTCCGGGTCACCCAACTGTTTGGCTCCACCCCTTTTCTTTTACGGCGTTTCCCAAAAAGCTCACAAATTCTCCCGCGCTTCGTTTCAGTGGCGTGGTAAATAAAAACAAGAAGGCCAGCTTAGTTACAGCAGAGACGGGTGCCTCCGCAATTCTGAGTGTCCTTACCGAGCCCGGGCTAGCGGAAAGCGGGGACTGAACGAACTACGTCTCCCAACCTGCCAGAAGGCATTTCCACCGGTTCAACGCTGGGAGTTGTAGTCTCCTGTCCTTCGGATCCAAAGGCAACCGTGGCGTGTGAACTCTGTTTCCCAGAAGGCCTCGCACCGCCGCCCGCACCGCCGCCGCCGCCGCCGAAGCTGGAATTTTTCGGTTAGTCGTTCTCGCCGGCAATTAGCGGAATCTGTCGGCGTGGTCCAGAAGGCTCAGCGGGGCTGTACAAGGCCAGTTGCTAGGCAAGGGGTGCTTCGGTCAGCTGCCACCTGGGCCACTGCCAAAGGAAGTGGGTACCCCATTCGGAAAGTGGTTATAGTACCTCCCCATTCCTTCGCGCAGCAAAATCTCTTACGCTAATTTGCTTTTTGCAGGGGCGAGAGAAGGAAGAGTAGTGGGGTAGGAATGCACCTCCTTTGGGTCTCTCACAACCTCTTCCCAAATCTCCCCAACAAACAGTACCTGATACGGAAATCTCCACCGAGGGTAATCGCAACCACGGGACGGGTCAGAGGTGACAGGCTTCAGGGACCACACCTCTGTCCATGCCCAGACCTTCCACAGCTGAAACCAGGAGAGAGATGAGCGCTGCCCCAGCCCTAATAGGGCATTAAGGTGTAAGGGGAGATTGGTTCAGTTTCCTTCTCCTGACTTTTCCTACCTTCCAGCCCTCAGATTCATTGCTACCTCGAGACCCTCACCATGCCTCACATCGACAACGATTTGAAACTGGACTTCAAGGATGTCCTACTGAGGCCCAAGCGCAGCACCCTTAAGTCTCGAAGTGAGGTGAGCCTGCTTCTCTAGTTGCTCTTTCTTGACCCCAAGCTCTTGGTGGGCCAGGACGGAGAAAGGTGCCTGGCTCTTGTTTTCACGCAATACATATTTCTTGGATGAATAAAATGCTCAGTTTCCTTTTGTCATTGGCAGGTGGATCTCACAAGATCCTTTTCATTTCGGAACTCAAAGCAGATGTACACAGGAATCCCCATCATTGCCGCCAATATGGATACTGTGGGCACCTTTGAGATGGCCAAAGTTCTTTGTAAGGTAGGACTTCCCTCATGCCCCTTCCTCAGTGGTGTCCAGTTGCCTCAGCTGACTACAGAGGTGTTTGCATCCGCACCTCCACCCCCACCTTAGTCAGCTCTCTGGCACTTGGCAGTCAGGATGCTCCAATTCTTTAGTACTAAAGTCCCTTTATCTGACAGGTTCAAAGGGCCATATGAAAGCAGCCCTGGTAGTGCAAATGGTTAACACTGGGATGCTAACCAAAAGGTTGGCAGTTCCAACTCACATGGTGGCTCTGCAAGAGAAAGAACTGGTAATTTGCTTTCGTAAAGACTATGGTCAAGAAAACCCTATGGGGCAGTTCTACTTTGTCACATGGGATCTCTATGAGTTGAAGTCTCTTCAATGGCACCTAACAACATCATACTAGTGCATATCCAAATAGGAAAATGAATTAAGAATTTCTACATAAAATGTGAATTAATCACAAAGAACCACATGAATTCATGAGATTCAAAGCTGAATTTTGCCCCATTTTTCTGATAAATGAACAGAACTTTCCCTTTTGTCCTATCCAGCAGTTTATATGCCCTGCCAACTTTCCCCACTACACAAGGCACCCCTCCCAATCACATGCATCCCTCCAGTTATACCATTGTTTGGCATATTAAATAGTCACTGTTTTAGTCCAGAAACTAAATACGGTTTGAGCATTCAAAAATTCCTAACTAGAAGATCCTAGAGAGAAGCAGCTTATGTAGTGTCCTTTTATGCATGCTATCCAGTTTTTTCTTTTTTCTTTTAAATCCTAGGTTCCTGGGAGTTTCTGGGATGTGCCCAAAATGCAGTTTTTTTTTTTGAAATATACAAATTGTTGTTCACTTTCAAAATGGAAGATGCTGCTCTGTCAGTATTATTACCTGGCTCTATACTTGTAACTGAGAAGGTAGCTAGTTGCCTGGGTACTCTGAGAACATATGCACTCTGAGAACTCAGCTGATTAATCCTTGTAGTCCTGGTTGGTGTATTCTGCTGATGTTGTGGCTCTGTTAACCTTAAGGACTTCATCTACCTTTTCTCTGTTTTTGATTGCTATCTTTGCGGAATGTCTGCTGTCATTTTTCTGAGGTCGATAGTTATGCAGTCTCATTAGACTTTATTCCTGTTCTTATTCACGGATTGCTTAGGAATCCTGCTATTGCCCGTTGTCCACCTGCCATGTCCAGTAGAGTTGGGGAATGGTGAATCTAACTTCAGTGCTAACAGACATGCTGTAATACCTGGACCTTGTTGAGGACTCTTTTTTTTTTTTTTAATTGATGTAATTACATGAAGTTCACATTTCAAGTTAGTCTCCCATACAGAATTTTTTTTTAAACATACATTGTTATGAGACCCCAACCGCTCACCCCATTCTGCGACAGCACACTCCTCCCCTCCGCCCCTGATTCCCCACGAACATTCAACCAGCTCCTAACTCTCTCTGCCTTCCCCTCTAACCTCTGGACAGAAGCCGTCCCTTTGGTTTCTTATATCTACTTGTCTAAGAGGCACATTCTTCACGAGAGGCACATTCTTCACGAGTATCACTTTATGTCCCACAGTCCAGTCCAATCCCTGTCTGAAGAGTTGGCCTTGGAAGTTGTTTTAGTTCTGGGGTGATGGAGAGACCAGGGGCCATGCCTTCTGGGGCGCCTCCAGTCTTAGTCAGACCATTAAGTCTGGTCTTCTTACTAGTATTTGAGTTCTGCATCCCTCTGTTGTGTTCCCTGTCAGGACGTTCACTGGGGTAGCTGGGCACCATCTAGTTCTTCTGGTCTCAGGCTGATGAAGTCTCTGGTTTATGTGGCCCATTCTGTCTCTTGGGCCAATACTTTCCTTGTGTCTTTGGTGTTCTTTGTTCTCCTTTACTCCAAGTGGTTGGGACCAATTGATGCATCTTAGATGGCCGCTTGCAAGCTTTTAAGACCCCAGACACCACTCACCAAAGTAGGATGCAGAATGTTTTCTTCATAAGGTTTGTTATGCCAATTGACATAGATGAGGACTCTGTCTTGATGCTTTATGTTGAGAATGGCTTTTCAGTATTGCTTATGAATGCTAAAGAAATCAGATTTTAGAGGTAGAGCCAAGTCTCATAATAATAATAAAAAGGTTGGATGCAGGCAATCATGTTTTTCTAGACCCCTAGCTTGGTATGTATTCCAGTGTGCTCACCATGCCAGTCTATCTCCAAGAAAGTCTGCTGACCTAGGGTGATTTTTCTTAGTCTATCATATGTCGATGGCACAGTGTTGCTGAAAAAACAGAATTCAATACCAGTTTTAACTAGGTAGTGCTGCTGACAGTCTCTGAGTATCTCACTGCCTTGTTGGCTGATACATGACTTCTTGCGTTTCTTATCAGTTACAAGATTTGTGCCTTCTCAGCTGCCTTGTATCTGTTTGCATGTGTGCACATTTAAAGCACAAGCAACTGCATTTACAGTGGCCTTTGAATGCCTTTCTCAAAGTATTGGAATATTGTTTTCAATTTGTTGAGCTAGTCTGATGAGACAGTCATTATATCTTTGAACTTGGCTGACTAAAATAGATGGAATGAAATAGACTTCAGCCTGGTCCATGAAAATCTGCCCTTTACTCCAGTGGAGATGGAAAAAGGACTGGATAGCACCTTTTTGGCTCCATTAACCTTATCACCTTATTTTTTGTATGTATCTAGACCCACTGAATTACTACTGGTAAACGGAGCAGAAGATACCAAAAATAGGTTAGTTTAGTACTAGGTCACATAGGAGGAGGGGCTGAATCAGTGCAGGCAGACACTGCTTCTTCCAGTCTCTTCATGTTCTTCCATGTCTGCTGCTTGTCCCACTGTACCTTGTCACCTCAGAAGCAAAGTGTGTGCTGGCCAGTGATATCCAATCCAGATGACTCAGTACTTTGTGGTGGGAGTGTTTGACAAAGATGAGCGTATGGTGAAAAGCCTTACTGGGATTTGAGTAAAGATGGAACTAAAATCCCAGCTCAACCACTGACTTCCTGAAGTTGTTTTCTTTCCAAACTTCGATCCTTTTCTCCCACAGACAAAACAGCACAAAGGTGTATTTCTAGAAAAAGATGCAGCGAAGTTCTCTTCTTTTTGATGGCTCTTTCTTTTCCCCAGTTCTCCCTCTTCACTGCTGTCCATAAGCACTACAGCCTCGAGCAGTGGAAAGAGTTTGCAACTCAGAATCCTGACTGTCTTGAGGTACTACTGGGTCTACCCCACTCCCTTCCTTATCTCAGTCTTCCGAGAATCTTATTTTGGCTTCCTGGGAACCAAGCCTCACCTCCCCATCCCTACCATCTGCTCACCAGATTATCTCTGATGTGACACCACAAGCTGATCTAATGCCTCCCATGCCAATGGCCCTTTTCCCCCACAGCATCTGGCTGCCAGCTCAGGCACAGGCTCTTCTGACTTTGAGCAGCTAGAACAGATCCTAGAGGCTATCCCTCAGGTGAACTATATCTGCCTGGACGTGGCAAATGGCTACTCAGAACACTTTGTTGAATTTGTAAAGGACGTGCGGAAGCGCTTCCCCCAACACACCATCATGGTATGTTTCTAGTACCCTGCAGTTTGTATATTCCTGCCCTTCCACTCTTTCCTGCCAATCTATTTTGTTATATCAGTTCCTTTCTCCTCTGCTGCATTATGATATTCCTAGTCCACCTAATCATGTCACTGGGGGATTTTCCATAGTTTCATACTTAAAATGTCTATTTATTAATCAGTGCAGTATCTCTGATCCCTTGACTCACAGTCACTGTAAATCCAGTGCCTCAGACATCAGTCACCAAACCGTGATGAAACACTTATGCACTGGACACACTTGTGATACATATACATCTGCCCACTAAAATAAACATGCACTACAGTCATATAAAAGGGGTCTCATGAAGCAATGTTTTGTTTTTTTTACAAGCTTAGGGGAATGGTGACAAGGCCTCATTTTCTTCCTAGCATTGAGGGGTCTCTCCTTGTACTGTCCGTCAGAAAGCAAATACAGCTGGGCAAATGGGTATTTAGTCTTCGTTACTATCCTCTCCCCCCTTCCCTGAAGCCAAAGGAGTTCTACAGCAGAATGGCTTAAGGACAGGATATGTTTGGGTGCGATGGCGGGGAGGAGAAGATAAATCTACTCTAAATCAGATCTATAATCTTGGTCTAGTAGTTCCCTTCGCCTCACCAAAAGTTCCTCCATGCCTCCCACATCGCCCTGTTGGTGGCAGCACCTTGTTGCCTGAGGACAGTAAAGTGCATCCTGGACCTGTTTTATCCTAGTGTAACGACACCAGCCTGTCAATCTCCCTTCCTCCGTGGTGGTGCTGGTGGTGCAGGCAGAGCAGGGTCCTTGGAAGAGGCTAGTCTAGAAGCCCTCAGAAGGCCCCACAGAGGGGGCCTAGGTTCCCTTTATTTGTAATAATGTTGGAAGGTTATGGTCCAGGCATACAATATGCAAGAGCATGCAACCTCTGTTTCTGATCCTAAGGATGCTCTGTTTTGATTGCTCTAAGGCCGGGAATGTGGTAACAGGAGAGATGGTGGAAGAGCTGATCCTCTCTGGGGCTGACGTCATCAAAGTAGGCATTGGGCCAGGTAAGCTGGTTCATTCGCATGCCCCTTCAGTGGCAAGCACCTGTGGAGCACCGTTTAAGTCTTTCCTTGTCACGTTCCTCTTAGGCTCTGTGTGTACCACAAGGAAGAAAACTGGAGTGGGGTATCCGCAGCTTAGTGCAGTAATGGAGTGTGCAGATGCTGCTCATGGCCTCAAAGGCCACATCATTTCAGTAAGGCCCAAGGGAGGGTGGGACATGAGGCTCCCAGATATCTGGGGGTTTCTGCTGGGTATGGAGGTGCTGGTATTTAGAGGTGGATCAGGACTCCTGGGTTCCTGCCAGCTTTTAGGTGGGCTGTTGGGACACTGCTGAGAGAGGTGGAAGATCCATGTGGTCACCTCATAATGCTCCTTACTTTGCAGGATGGAGGCTGCAGCTGTCCTGGGGATGTGGCCAAGGCTTTTGGTAAGGGGTTTGAGAGGACACGGAAAGAGGATCCTGTAGATGAGGATCAGTCACCTTTGCAGGTCTAAGATTAGGCTAGGAGAGGCTCAGAAAGCCATTCAGATTCGTTTATAATATCAATGAGTTACCCTGAATCCTGTGGTGTCACCTGGACAAACCAACAGAGCAAATCCTGAGACTCTTGATATGGACTCAAGTGTGGGCCAGGGCCATCCACACTGTCCCCTAGATTGTTGGCCAGTGTCAATTCCTGAGGCCCACCCCAGGCCTATAGAATCAGGCTCTGTGGAGTAGGGCTGCAAAGCTGCATTTTTCACAGCTTCCCAGGTGATCCTTACACTAAAGGTAGAGACCTTTGCCTCTGGGACATGTGAAGTAAAAAACGACAAGTTGGGAAAGCAGCAAAAAAGGAGAGCAGAAGCCAGATGGGAAGTCTCTAGGGGCTCCTTTTAAATTCTTGGGGAAATCAAGCCCCTTGAGGAGTAGAGGCCAGAGCAGAAGAGGCCTGTGTGGGTTCTGGGCCAGCTAGGGAAACAGAACCAGGAAACAACTTGAGTCATTGAGAGAACGGAGTATTTAGTGTGAGTCACTTCTGAGGGTGGGCATGTGGGTATCGGGTCCACATTCACCCCCTTCCTCCTTCCTTGATGCTGACAGGGGCTGGGGCTGACTTTGTGATGCTTGGTGGCATGCTGGCTGGACACACTGAGTCAGGTGGAGAATTCATCGAGAGGGATGGCAACAAGTACAAGCTCTTCTATGGCATGAGTTCTGAAATGGCCATGAAGAAGTATGCAGGGGGTGTGGCTGAGTACAGGTATGTGTGGAGACCCAGGAGCTGAGGGTTCTTATAATGTGTGACTAAGTAGGGTTGTAACAGAGGTCATATCTGTTGGGAGATGGATGGTACAGTTCTTGCGGGAAAGTGGTGAATGGGCTAAATGCTAGAGACTGGGGAAGAGTCACTAGGTTTAAGGAATTCAGAAAGAGAAGGTAATACATTTTTTCCTACTTCAAGGGCCTCAGAGGGAAAGACAGTGGAGGTACCCTTTAAAGGGGATGTGGAACATACCATCCGAGACATCCTTGGAGGGATCCGTTCTACATGTACCTATGTGGGAGCAGCTAAACTGAGAGAGTTGAGCCGGAGAACTACCTTCATCCGCGTCACCCAGCAGGTGAATCCAATCTTCAGTGCTGAGAGCTAGACCCAAGGAGTTCTACCCTCCCAAGGCACCGGCACCCCACCACGGGGCCTTCCAAGTGGGCCTCTTGCCAGTTCCGGCTACTATGGCTATCTACTACTAGTCGTTTCCTGTTGTCTCACTCCTGAGGGCTCCTGCAGTAACTCTGCACTACTCGATCTACACACAAAATACCAAGAGGCTCACTGGGGAGGGAGCAAGGAAGACAGTCTGAGAAAATAAAGTAAAATAATCAACTGGGAATCTGGGGACCTAACATCCTGAAGATTATTAGAAGGAAAAGAGGCTGATTCATAACAGTGTTTTATATGACCTTGGTCTGGAAGAGGCAGGATATTTAGAATCATGTTTTGTTAATCAGCTTCATTAAACGAGACCTTTGACTATCTAAAATTTAAAGTTCAGAAGCTGTGTTTACATATTTGAAATAGCCCAGTAAACAGAGAGCCCAGTAAAGAGATGCTAGGGCTTTTGGCACAAGGTTGGCATCTGGTGCTGCTCCAGGGCAAGGGGAGGTAGGGTTGGCACTGACCCATCTGCCTAGTCGGGTGAAGGACAGTATGCATTTTTCGCATGAGTATCTCCGTTCTAGTGCTACCATCCCCAGATAACATGGCAGCATGAGAATTTACAAAGTTTATTCTGACATAAAGGTTTTCAGAATAGCAAAAGGACATTTCTCTTCCAGACTGTCAACCCTGGTAGCCCTTCTGGGCACATGTGAACATTTTCCAAGGGAGGTAAAAAGGCAAAGGGATTCTTCCAGCCCTGTTTCTAAGGAATGACCTACAATGACCTTTTGGAAGCCCTAATTCCTCTCCCTCACATCAAGACAATGTTTTAACAAATCCAGAGTTTAATTACCAAGCATCACAAAGAAGTTTAGCAATGTAGTCAGGCAACCCAATCCTGGACTTCCACTTCATTCCCACTAAACTGCTTGTATGGCTGAGGAGGAAGGAGAGAGAGTACAGATGGCATTGTGGTCCTATTTTCAGGGTCTGGAACTGTCTGTATGGTCATGGGAAGGGACAGGGATGGCACTGGGGCCAGAAGGGGGCAGGTATTCACAGAAGGTGGGGATCAGGGTGTCAAACTTCGTCTTCTGATAGTTTCCCAGAGACTCCTGCAGAGAAGGCAGCAGGGAGATCCTATCACCATCCTAACCCATTTCCTGAGCCCTCCATATTCTGGAGCCTGTGGATTTCTCAGTCTTGTTCTATCCATCCCCTTCTCCATCTTTCTGCTCCATCCTACTCACCTTCCCTTCCCTCTGGCCATTCTCTTCATCATCAGAGTCCAAAACCAAGTCCCCTATGGTAATGATGGGGCTGCACAGAGATGGAGAACTAGCTGAAGGAGGGAAAGCAGAATCATACTATTTGTCAGTGAACACAGGCCCGTAGACTCTCCAACAGAGAAGGCCATCTGACCCAGTCCTGACTCGGGATACCTACCTGGCTTCCTGGTTCTAGGAGGAGATAATGACAGTTTTAGGGGATCCAGGGCACAATCCAGGCAATTCCTGAAGTGGGAGCAAGCAAAGAAGATAGGATGAAGAGAAAGTAGGCAAGCAACATACTCCTAATACGGAGACGTAACTGTTCTACTCACTCCTTTTGCTCTGAGGCAGATGAGCCAACTGGGTTCTCCTTTAGAGCCCTTCCCCCTAGGTGTTGGGATGGACACTTGGGCTTTCCAGCGGAGGCTGTCCTTGTGCCCACAGCACATGCTGGATCTGCTGTGTGTGTCCAATGTTGCCTTCTGTTCTCAGGCTTAGATATGACCTGGGCTGATGAGCCCAGATTCCTAAAGGGGAACAACATGACTGTGGGGCGCTCCTTATGGCCTCCTCTAGTGGATGCCCATCGAGATTGGATTCTTCGCCGGCCTATAGGGGCCAGATTGAAATGATGGCCAGTCAACGGTTCTGGGTGTGTCCTTGAGGCTGGTTCCTGAGGAAAGTGTGGGCTATGCTTGGTGTTTGGTAGAGAACTGCCGAGTGCTAGTCTTGGTTGCTGAGGAGGATTCGGCTCCATGGGCTGTGTCATAGTCACTGAATCTGTAATAGAGCACTCTGCAAGAGAAAATGAGGCTCCTTATAAAGAGAACAGATAGCAACAGATCAACTCAACAGAACACACCTCAGGTACATGCAGCCACTCCAATGGGCTGTCCCAAAAGGTCTCATACTAAACAATACACTGTCAAATTCCTAGTTCTCCCAGATGGTCCTGGTACCTGGAAGTGTCCACCCCATGTCCACACCATACTGGCTCAAGGCAAAAGAAGAGGTGATAGAAACTCCAGGCTGCATCCAACTCAGCATATCCTGAAGCTGTGGGCAGGGAGAGAGGTGTGAAGATCAGAGTCCTTGATACAACCACCCACGCTTAGGTGTTTTGCCCCAACAAAACCTGTTGTGCCTGTAGTGCAGGCAGTGCTTTTTCCAGCCGACACAAGTATTCGAAAAACAGCTTTTCCATGGCAGCCAAAAAGGGTTCCCCATACTCTTGTTCAAGTTCCTGCAGGGAGAAAGGATGGTTGGAAGAGGACTAGAGAAAATACCCACGTGATAGCCTTCAAACCAAGGAGTCTCACCTGCAGCTTCGAAGCCAAATCCACAGGGGCCTCTGCCAGCTGCTTAACCTGCTGGCGAAAGGTTTCCTGTGACTCCAAGATCTTCATCAAATCCTGCTTTGTCTGTTGAGGGTAAGGAAGGCAGGCAAGTTAGGGGCATCAGGGTTCAGTGGCTGGGAGGAGAGGCAACTTTGTAGCATCAACTGTAATTGGATTACTTACAGCTTTGGGGTTCCGCACTAGATGTCCAGACTCTGGGAAGTGGTGATTCAGGGCATTCAGGACCTGGGCCCAAGGCCGGGCCTGCAGGATCAACTCCACTACCACCTGTGAAGGAATTCACGGTACTGAGCTCAGTCAGGCAAGCTGCGCTTTTTCAGCTGACCCACTCCCAAGCCGTCCCTGTCAGGTTCTCGCATCGCCCCCACCCCACGCCCTGGTTCTACTGGCACCAATACCTTGGCCTTTAGGCCCATACACAGGCGTTCATGGTGCCGGTAGCGAACCAAGCCAGGTGCAGCAAAACGCAGGGACTGCATAAACTCCAGTACTCGCGGAAATAGCTCCACACGGCGTCCGCGCACGACTTGCCAGCTGGCTGCAGCCGCTAAACGAAGAGAGGCGGGACCAGCACCCGGGGGCGTGGCCATGGGCAGCGGGCTCCGCCCCAGGGACAGTCCTCTGTGGCTCGGTTATTTCTACGAGCGCCAGATTCTTGGCAATCCAACTCAATTCCCTGCCACTGGCTACCAGGATCCTGGGGGTCTTCTCCTAGCTCGGACTGGAGCCTGAATGGAAAAGCTAGCCGGCTCCAATAGCACCAAATCTCTCAGCTTTAAACGCCGCCACTCTCTCTATAACCCAGGGCTGCATCACTTCCGGTTCTGCAACTAGTTTCCCTCCCCCGGAAAAGGGCGGTCACAGAGAACCAATGGGCCGCCAGACAGAGGGAATGTGACGTCGCGCCCTAAGGCCACGCCTCCGGCAGATCACGAGCCCCACTTAGCCCCCACCTCGCTCGTGGTACCTGGTAGGTTGCTGAAGCTGGGGTTGCCGCGGATCTGGACCCTCCTAGCTTCTTTCTCGCAGAACCTACAGAGAAGTGACGTCACTCCTCTGAGGATCGACCTCCTGCTCTGTAAAGGGGAGATCATGGTCTTCACCCATTGAATTACGGCACCCTTAAATCGCGGCTCCCAAACCGCCGTCTGGAAAGCTTCCCTCGAGCGGCGCGCCGCTTCCAGTAAGAATTCAACAGTTCTTTTACAAAACAGAAGAGGACGTCCGCCTTTAAAAAAAATACCAAGTTTGAGAAGATACATCGGATTGTTAGCCTGGTTTCCTCTGGGTGGTGGGATTGTAATCTTTTTGTGCGTTTCTGTACTTTGCATCTTTTCTGTAGCGTGTAATTTTAAAATAAAAAAAAAGTTTCTTTTTTCAAATTTCTTCTGTATATTTTCTCGAGTCTGCCCCCTAATGTAACTGACTTTACTGGTTTGTCTCCTTGTCACCTTCTCTGGTGTCTCTATTTCCATCACCAAGGACAAGACCTGGCACACAATGTACATTCTTTAATTAATTACATCCGGAAATTAGCTGAATTAATTACCTGCCCTACCTACCTTGTTGTTAGTTGCCGTAGAGTCCAGTCAGCTCCAATTCGTGGCAAACATGTATAAAAAACCCATTGCCGTCAAGTCGATTCCGACTCATAACTGATGTATAAGGAACAAAAAATTGCCTGGTCCTGTGCCATCTTCCTGATCGTGGGTAGTCTACCCTACAGGGATTTAATGAAACTGTCCTTTCTTGGGCCATCTCCTCCATTCCCAGAGATAATGGCTCCCACATCCCTGTCTCCAGCCCAGTCCAGTGTTCTGAGCCAATTCACACATTCAACCTCCCAGGGGACATCTAGTTGGAGGTCCCAAAGGTATCAAATTAGACACGTATGAAATTCTAGTTGTCTTCATTTTAAAAAATGTGCTCCTTCTCTTGGGCTGTGTTTTTGTTCATGGCACCTCTATTCACCCATGAGTCAGGCCATCACCTTTGACTGCTTTCCCTTCTCTCTGAATCTAATCCTACAAGTCTCATCAATTCTATTTCTGATGTAACCTTCAAACCCACCCCCTCTTCATTCTTACTGCTTCTATCCTATTTCAGGTTCTCCTGTCTCTCACTTTGAGAAGACTCTGGTTTCCCTGCCTCTAGCCCAATCCCTCTCTAAATTCTTTTCCATGTTGCTCTTGTCATGAATCTTGTGAAATGCAAAACTGACCCCCAAATGAAAGCTCTGTAATGGTTTCTCCTTACTTTCAGAAGAAAGTCCAATCTCCTACACATGGTAGAAGATTTTTAATCTGTCACAAACTTACTGCTCCAACCCCATTTCTTTCCCCTTTGCACTCACTATGCACCTATGTACACTCTTCATCAAACTGCATTTTCCAAATACACTGGGCTGTCTCACATTTTGTACTTTGAAGATACTGGATGATCCCTCTGTCCTTCTATGCCTCCTGGGCTTGACTTTTTCTCAGCTTTCATGGCTCATCTGATCATCGCTTCCATGAAGCCCTTCTGATTCAGCCCAGGCAAAGTCATGGGTCTCTTCTCTGGGCTCCTCAGCATCCTAGTCTGAAACACATGGGGTCGCTATTAGTGGGAATCGACTCGATGCCAACTAGTTTGGGTTTTGGTTAGCATGTGCCATAGATTGTGACTCATGTCTAAGGGAGAGAAGGTCTCTGTCCTCATGGAGCTTACATTCTAGTGGTAGAGAAACTAGAGGCCTACGGTCAGAACAGATTAACCCTGGAAAAACAGGAATTATAACACCTACCCCCGGAAAACTAAAGGAGATGATCTACGAAAGCACCAAGTTTGAGTTTAACACATAGTAGGAGCTCAACACACGTATATGTCTATTTCTCTCCAGCTGGTTGGAAAATAGCATTGTCTTCCAGTTTTTTTTTTTTCTTTTTGAGAGTTTCAAGTATTTTTGAGCCCTAACAAATAAAGGGAGCAGGGTAAAATGAACGAAAGTGAGGCAAGTTACAAAGTTGTGACGAATCCTAAGCTCTCACGATAGCAGTTTTCCCCCCAGGTGTTCAACGAAAAGAGATCCTATTGTGTTGGTGTTCAGTCTTTCTAGAAACTCATTTAACAAAATGAATCAATAGCCTGAACAGTGCTCATTGTCCTTTACCCAACACTGTAATTCTAATTTTGAAGTTTACGTTAAGAAAATAATCAAAAATGAGTACAAAGATTTATGTGCTTATACAAGGATGTTCATCATAGCAAAAAATTGGGAAAATTTATATTGCTGGGAATGGAGGATTAATTAAGTAAATCATGTCACATCTATGAGACAGAATTTGTTCATTTATTATTAAAATAAAGTACAATCCCTGGAGTCCACTTTATAAATTTGAGAAATAATTATAGATAACATCTTATAAATTATTGCTTTTAAATTTATAATCAATAAACATTTATTGTGCACCTATACACTAGGCACTGTTCTAGTCACTGGGGACACAAGTGAGTGTGAATAAGACAGACAAGTTCTCACTCTTATGGAGCTCATGTTTTAGAGGGAGGAACAGAATTTAATAAACAAATAAACATGCTAATGTTAAACATAAGTGCTATGTAGAATGCAGATTACAATGCTAACGAGATTGTGGGGCAGGAAAATGAATCAGCTTGAATGGTCAGGAAAGATCTCCCTGAGCAGGTGACATTCGAGCTGAGACCTGAGTAACAGGAGAGAGCTGGCCATGCAACCTGGGGGAGGAGAATTCCAGGCAGAGGGACCAGCAAGGGCAAAGTCTTAAGGCAGATAACAATACCTCCCTAATACAGTTTGTAAAGAGTTTGAGAAGTAGAAGGACCACATGGCCGAAGCAGAGGAAGCCAGGTGTGTGTGGAGATGAGATCAGAGAGGTCTGCAGGGGCCAGACAGGTTAGGGACCAGGTAGGTCAGCGGAGTCCCTGGGTGGTGCAAACAGTTAATGCACTTGGTTGCTATCCAAAAGGTTGGAGGTTCAAATCTACCTTGAGATGTCTCCAAAGAAAGGCCTGGCGATCTATTTCCAAAAATCAGCCATTGAAACCCCTGTGGAGCACAGTTCTACCTGTCACAATGAGTCAGAGTCAACTTGATGGCAAATAGAGGTCGGTGTAGGATTTTAGATTATTCCAAGGGTGATGGAAAGGCACTGGAAAATTTCAAGCAGGAGAGTACTGGGATTTGGTTTATAATTTAAAAGATCACTGGCTGTGTAGCAATTGGTTTACTCAGGAACACGACTGAAAACCCATCAGGAGGCTGTGGCAGTTCTGCAGGGAGAGACTATGGTGGCAGTGTAAATAGAGAGAATGACAGATTCAGATAGATTCTTGGAGGTAGAGCTTCTAATACTTACTGATGGATTGAATATTGGAGGGGAGGAAAGGGAGAAATCAAGAGTGAGTTGTAGGTTTTTGGCTTGAGCAAATAGGTCGTCATAGTAATATTGAAATTGGAAAAACTAGGGAAAGAACAGCTTGGGGGTGGAATTAAGAGCTCCAAGGGGTTACATTCAGTTTGAGAATGAATATAGGCTGTGGAGGCAGACTGTTCAAGTTCCAGTCTTATTCTAGACTGCTATATGATTTTGGACAGGTTATCTAAGCCTTTTGCCTCAGTTTCTTCTTCTGTAGAGTGGCTGTAATAATATAGCCTACCTTATGAGGTTGTTGTGAAGATTAAGGTAGTTATATATAAATAGAATAATGCCTCCATTTTTATTCACTCAACAAGTAATTATTGAGCACTTTGATGCACTAAATTCAAAAGATATAGCAGAGAAGAAAGCAGACAAAAATCCCTGCTCTCATGGAGTTCATATCATAGTTGAGAGGGGGAGACACAATAAACAAATTTGTAATTAAAATATTTAGTATGTTAGATGGGAATAAGTGCTATGGAGAATATTTAAGCAAAGAACTAAGGAGGGTAGTGGGTTGCAATTTAAAATAGGGTGGCCAGGAAAGCCCTCATTAAGATAACGATAAGGAGTCACTGAGTGGCACAAATGGTTAAGTACTTGACCACAAGCCGAAAGATTGGCGATTTGAACCCACGCAGAGGTGCCTCAAAAGACAGACCTGGCAAGCTGCTTCTGAAAGGTTACAGCCTTGAAAACCCTATGGAGCAGTTCTACTTTGCACATATGGGGTCGCCATGAGTTGGAATCGACTTGATGGCAACTAACAACAACAACAACAAAGATAGGGAATTTGAAGGAAGACCTCAAAGGAGGAGAGGGAGCCAGCCTCATGGATATCTGGAGGAAAAGCCTGTTAAGCAGGGGAAACAGCACGTCCAAAGGCCCTGAGGTGGAAGTTTCAAGGAACACCTGGAAGGTTCAAGGAACACCAAGAAGGGTGGAGCAGAATGACTGCAGAGGTGAGATCAGAGGAGCAGGGTCCACCCTGCAGGGCTCAAGGGAGGACTATGGTTTTGATTCTGACTGAGATAAGTAGCCACTGGGGGGTGTGAGCAGGTCAGTGACATGATCTGACTGACATTTAAAAACATCACTGTGCCTGCCAAGCTGAGGATAGACTGGGCAGGGGGAGGTGAAGTGAAAAAGCTCATACTTTAAGTCAAGGGAGAGAGGATGGTGGCTTGGACTAGGATGGGGCAGAACAAACTGAGAAAATTAGACAAAAAAGAAATAATATGAGATTCTATAGGAGAATTCTGATCAAAAGGGGGAAAATGTAGAACAGAATTTAAAATTTTCATGGAGTCTAGATATTCTGGAGCCATGGAGGCTGGATGAACCCTTGAAACTATTGCCCTGAGATAATCTTTAAACCTTAAATCTTAAACCAAAAATATCCCCTGAAGTCTTCTTAAAATCAAACAATAGTTTAGCATAACTACTAAAGAATGTCTGCCTTGAGCATTGTGCTCTTTTAAGATCTATCTGTATGGGATCAAATTGACAACAACTCAAAAAATTAGGAAATGTAGGGGGCAGTGAGTTATGTTAATAGGGAAGGAACAAATGGGAAAAAGAGGGTGATAATGGCTGCATAACTTGAAGAATGTAATCAATGTCACTGAATTGTACATGTAGAAATTTTTGAATTGGTGTATGTTCTGCTGTGTATATTCTCAACAACAACAACAAAAATACAATAAATTATTAAAAATTTTTAAAAAAGAAATAATACAAAGAACTAAATATATAGAATGTTGGATGGTAATTTGTGCTACGGAGAAAAATAAAGCACAGAAGGGGGACAGGGAGTGTGGAGGGTATTGCAAGTTTAAACTTTGAGATGGTGACACTGAAGCAAAGACTTAAATGAGACGAAGGAACAAGCTGTAGAGACATCATGGGGGAAGAACTCAGGCTGAGGACATAGCCAAGCTGAGACCCAGAAGCAGGAGCATGCCTGGCTGGCACTGGCCAAGGAAGCAAGGGGCCGGGGGCCTAGAATGGACTGACCCTGGGGGACAGAAATAGGTGAGGTCGGAGGTAACAGGCCATTGTGAAGACTTTGGCTTTGGGGGAAGACAGTAGAAGGTTTGAGCAGAGGATTGAGAAGATCAGATTTATCTGATCACTCTGACTGCTGTGTGAAGAACAGACTATGAAAGGGCAAAGAGGGAAGCAGGGAGAATGATGAGGAAGCAGTTGAAATAATCTGGTTGAGAAATGACAGCTGCTCTGGCAGGGACGTCGAGGTAGAGGCAATGTAGGTAGATGGTCAGATTCTCGACACGTACATATGGAAGACAGAGCCACCAAGATTTGCTGGCAGATTGGATGTGGGATGTGAGAGAAAGCAAGAGTCAAGGATGACACCACACAAGTTGAGACCACACAACTAAAAAGATGGAGTTGCTATTTACTGAGATGGGAGAGGCTGCAGGAGGACATACTGGAGGAAGGTCAGGAATTGGATTCTGGACATGTTACACTGGGGCTGGGGTGTCTATTAGACGTCCAGTAGAGATGCTGAGAAGGCAGATATACAAGTTTGAAGTTCAAGGAAAAAGCAGGGCTAATGGCACAGTTAAGTGCTTGGCTGCTAACAGAAAGGTTGGCTGTTGGAGTCCATCCAGATGCATCCTGGGAGAAAGGCCTGGGGATCTACTTCTGAAAAATCAGCCACTGAAAACGCTATGGAACAGAGTTCTACCTGGACACACACGGGGTCACCATGATCGGAACTGACTTGACAGCAACTGTTTTTGTTTTCTTTTGTTCTGTGTTTTGGAGATATAATTAATTCTGGGAGCCAGTGGTCCTTAAAACCCTGTGACTGGATGAGATAACAGGCAGAGTGAGGTGGGGTAAGAGAGCAAGCCTGTGGCGTAACCACACAGCACTCTGAGGCTAAGCAAAGGAGGAGGTGCCAGCCAAGGAGATTCAGAAGGGTGAGATCTGAGGAGAACCAGGCGAGAGGTGGCCTGGAAGCCAAGGCTATTATCCAGTCATTAAAAATCATGTTTTCAAAGAATATTTAATGTTGTAGGAAAATGCTCACCATAGGTGAAGTAGGGGAAAATCAGCATATGAATCATAATGTTAACAGTTATTTTCTCTAAATGGTGGTGGTGGAGGGTTATTTTTACTTTTTTCTTTGCAATTGTTTATATTTTCTTTATTTTCAACACTGAAGATGCATTACTTTTATAAAAAAACAAAAACTTATACACGAATATTTGAAAATAAATAGTGGAAGTTGGCTTTTGCTGTTCAGAGAGTACTTCAGCCTGTCTCTGCCTTGACCACGTGCCTATGAAAGGGAATTTAGATCCTTCTCTCCCATGGTGGATGCTGTGGAAGGACAGCATTCCTCCCCACCCCAGGGGGCTTCAAGAGGGCTTTGGTCAACAGCAGCACCCTGGGGTGGGGGTGCTGGTCAGGTAAAAATTGAAGGCTGCTGGGGTGGGGGGTTCCTGTGGCAGATGACAGCACTGAGAAGTTATTGATCTGTCAATGAAGTTGAACTTTAAAATTGACTACTAATCATAGTAATGATAAAATGTATAAAGAACTTAAAATTATTTAGCAAAATTTTAGATTAAAAAAATTGGATGCTGTGCTGATGCTAAAGTTGGCCCTATCTCAGGACCTGCTGAGCCAATACCATCTGAACCTGCCAGCCATGCCAGGGGTGCCACAAATGCCATGTCCATCCTGTGGGCTCACACTCCTTGGCCTTTCATGGACTGACAGATGGACAGAAGAGCAGCTTCATGAAAAAAGTTTATTAGGCCACCAACAGCAAGTGAAGATCGGCTCCCTCCCCAGGTACAAGGGCCTCCCCACTTGAGCCCCTGCGGAGCCACTCTGCAGGGGGCCCCTGCTTTGGGGCAATGTCCTTGCTCATCTGAATCCAGTCCCATTGCTCCTGGCCCAGAGCTAAGCCCCACCTCGAGATGCCATAGGGATGGTCTCCCCAGAGTGACTGTCGCCTCCAGTGTCTGAGAAGCCCCTGCCTCCAGAGGCCGGGGCCACATCCACCTGGATGACACCGTGCACCTGGGAGATCTGTGGGCTGTCCAAGCTGGCGATGAGCTGGCGGGGGCCTGGCCGCACAGGCACAAACGTCTGGCGCAGTGTCACCGTCTCGTTGCCCCCGATGTCCCTGAGGGCAGAGACAGTGTTATGGGTCTGTGGTGACTGGAGTAGGGAGGTAAGGAAGGATTGGTGGTAGTCGGAAAAGAAGGAGCAGGAGGTGGAGTCACAGAGGCATTTCTGGGTTCAGCTGGAATCTCCACATCGACAACCAGGACAAAGACTGAGCCCAGACCGCACAGCCAGATAGGGAGACACCCACCTGATTTCCACCTGAGCTGGAAATCTTTCCATCATCAGGGATCCTCCCTCCCTGCTCCCATTCCACCTGCACAAAGACTGTGGACGTCACCCCAGAGGTCCCCCACTCTACCTCACTGCTCCTGCCCAGCCAGAGCCTCCCCCACCTCACCTGGGGATTGCTAAGACAAAGAAAACTTCAAAACAAGACCTTGGGGCCCAACACAGTATTGCCAAGTTCTGTCAGTTTTTCCAAGAAAGAAAGTTTAAGAAAATTAATTATCCTCTACTATGATCATCTTTCCAAAGAAGAGCATTTTAATGCACCAAAATATTTGAAGGATATTATCTCAGAAAAAAAGGAAAGCCCTTCCCAAGAACAGATATTTGGCAACTGTAACAGTGTGTATGTATGTAAGTGAGAGAGAGAGACAGAGGGACAGAGAGAGCCTCATGTGTATGTATACACACACACACACACACACACGCACGCACACACACTACAACATCTTTATTTCCCTCCTTTTCGTGAACCTCTAAAAGTCCATTCCCAAAAGCATCCCTCTGGGAATCACAATTTCACCAGACTTTAACTGGCCTCCTTGACTCCAATCTCATTTTTCCAATCTATTCTCCTAACCACTCAGAGGTGAACTAAATCTTTCAAGGTCTTGGCTTCCTTGGTGTTTCTGAGATGAAGTCCCAGCTCCCTAACCTGCCACACAGGCTTGCTCTGACTCAGCCTGCCTACCTGAACAGCCTCATCATCTCCCACCATTCCTCCTGCCTCCAGCCCCACTGAACTGCTTCCCCTTTCCCTCACTCACCTCCATGTTCATCCCTTGCAGTCTTTGCGTTCCATGGAATGAGCCCCAGTGCTCCCTCACCACCTTGGGCTGTCCCGTGAATGCCTAGTTGTCCACCAAGGTCCAGCTCCCACCACTTCCTCAGTGAGGGCTCTCTTGAGCACCCTTCCCTCAGGAAAATAAATCCTGCCCCTCCTCAAGCTCCTCCAGCAATCTGCACTTGTGCTTTATAGACTGAACATGATTGCATTTATACTGAAAATGCTCTTACCTGTTAAAATCTGTCCTTTCCTGTCTCTGCCTAAACCCTCACCTCCAGCTGCTTACTTGACCCAAACCTACCTTGCGGACCCTCTCTGGTGCCAGACCCCAGGCAGATACCACAGCCCTCCAAGGGAGTGAGCAACAGCTTAACTCCAGGACCAGCTTTCCTTTGGGCTAGGCATCTGGCTCAGAGCTGGCTTCCCTGGACTGCTCTGTATTCCTTTCTCAACTACCTGTTAGCTGTGCGGTTTAGGACAAATTGCTTAACTTCTCTGGTCCTTGCTTTCTGGCCCATAAAATGGAAATGAATGTAAAATGAGGGGGTGGGACCAGATGGTCTTGAAGATGCCTTTGAACTCCATGAAGGAGGGAAGCAGAGGTTAATGGGAACCTGGTGTCCTAAAATATAATATATCATGATAGGAAGTCTATAAATTAAGACAATAACTTAACATATGTGTTATGTTCTGACTGGTTATAATCCGTGTTTTTAATTAGTGCACATGTTTCCATAACCCTATGAGGCAGTTCTACTCTGTCCTATAGGGTCACTATGAGTGAGAATCGACTTGACAGCAACAAGTTTTACATGTTTCCACAGATACAATGTTAAAGGTTGTGTAGTCCCAGGTCAGCCTTCAAAAGTCTATTGAAACCATATAATAGAACTACAATATTTTATGGCGTCCCTGGATGGCACAAATAGTTAAGTACTCAACTACTAGCTCAAAGGTTTGTGCTTTGAACCCAACCAGAGGCTCCTTAGGAGACAGGCCTGGTGATCTGCTTCCAAATGGTCACAGCCTTGAAAACTCTATGGAGCAATTCTACTTGGCACCCATAGGGTCATCACGAGTTTGAATTTACTTGACGGCAACTAACAACAACCTTTAATTATAACATCATTCTAAGAGAAACTGCTTTCCAGGTTCCAACTGGAAATGTCAAGATCTCTCTCTGCTCTTGTCTTAGCGTCAGGTGAGGCCTTTGCCACATACCTGTTTGTGAGTTTAAGATGAGTACAAGTTAGCTGTTATAAGCTGGAGCCTGTCTTTAACTGAGTGTAGGTAATGAAACCAGCTCTCAGAGAAGGGCACCAGAATTTAGGCATCCAAATGAACACTGTCCTTTAATTTTGCACGTGTTCCACCTATGTTGCCGGTGTTTGAAACATTTTTTAGAACTCCTCTTGAATTTTTCTTTGGAGTAATTTAAAACAGATAACACACACACACACACACACACACACACACGCACTTATGTCCACATGCACACACACACACTCATAGACCAGACAGTCTGTTCCTCCTTTACAGCCGTGCCTCAATTTTTGACCGAAAAATGCTATTACTCAACTTGCTCGCTTACCTTAGTAATTAGTCTTAGTTCTAAATGACTTCAGGCTGTTTCCCCAAGGTCAAATGTACCCCTCGAGGAGGGAGATTGGCCCCTCTTAGGACATTCTAAAGAGTATGATTCAGGCTCTGGGGGAAATTCCGGAGAAGAGTTTGGAACAGACTTCCAGCTTCCCACGGTGGCTGCTTTGGTGGTGACAACAGTCATCTGGACAAGTAAGTTCTGGAATGTTTATTAAATGGCCAGTCACCACGCTTGGGCGCCACGCCTTGTGGTACAATGGGGTTCCATACCACAGCCTTTGATGTGCAAACGAGAGTCAAAGTATCACCCATCTTGGAATCTAACATACCTGAACCAACAGCTCAAGGATGTCCCCCACAATGATGCTCTCAACTGTCCCGGAGGCCCCGGCCCAGGCTCACAGCAACCAAGGAGCCACAGAACATCAAAGCAGGCCTTGCCTTGAGAAACCATCATCCAACCCTCTCATTTATGACCTTCAAATGGGAAAGGCTCGTGCGAGCCCACAGCTGGGGAGGGGGTCCAGCTCTCCTGATGCTCAGCGCAGTGGTCCTTTCCTGATTCCCAAGCAAGGGCAAGAGTCAAAGGCCTGGCGGAGGTTGGTGAGGGGAGTCCAGCTCGCCAGAATGGGGCAGGGGGGACCCCCATCATGGTGGGTGCTGAGAGATTCCTTCAGGGGAAGGCCAGCAGGGCAGCCACCTGGGAGTCTCATTGACACTCTCCAAGACCCTTGTAGGGTGGCACAATGGATCATATACTCCCCAGGGACTCAGGGTGGGGCAAAGTATCAAGATAGCAATCCTCACAGCCTCGGTCTGATGGTCAAAGAGGAGGCTACCCCAGAGAGAGCCTGATGTATGTGGGGATGGGCAGGTGGTCAGTGGTCCTCTGTTTCTCCTCCCCATACCCGTTCCATAGGCCACAGCTTTCCCTCGGGTGCCCTCTGCCTAAAGAGGAAAATGCCTGTCCCTGTCCCCAGGAAGCTGTTCTGAAAGTCAGCCTCTGGCTTTCCCTACTTTCCTTCTGTGCTTTACCTGGGTAGGGACATAGTGGCATGTGTGAGTCTATGTCAGAGATGACAGCCACTGGCTGCAGGCCCAGGGGCACAAGCACTGTGTGTGCCCTCACTGCGCACTGGGCCTTACCTAATCTGGGGCCAGGCCCAGGTGGGTTGGGTGAACGGTAAGGCATGGAGCCCTGTCCTCTGGAACTGCCACTTGGCCCTCAGGGCAAAGACCAAGCCAAGGGCTTGAGAGCCTGTGCATGGTCCAAGTCAAAGTGGGAAGAGCAGAGTCTGCCCCTCTGAGCTTCGAGAGCCAGTGAGACCCTAGCTATCAGCTTTCCCAACTATAAAGTGGGCATGATGATGGCGATAATAAAAATAACACCTACCAAGTGAGCGCTTACTTTGTGCCAAGCACTACGCTGAATCACTGAATGCTTTACGTGCATCATCCCATCTAATTCTCACAACCAACCCTAGGAGGCAAGTACTATTGTTACCCTCACTTTATAGATGAGAAAATGGAGGCTTAGAGAAGATAAGCCACTTGCCCAAGGGCACATAGCCAGTGCAGGATGGGGCTGGGAGTTGAACCCAGGTAGCTTTGCTACTAATCACACGATGATTTCTAATACACTTTAGAGGGTTTTTTTGATCTCCAGATGAGACAATGTTCCTGAACATGCCTTGTCAACTCTTGGTGCTGGGCAATGGTTAGTTAGTCTTTACACAGATTCCCATGTAAAGATGGCGAGGCAGGGCAGGGACACAGAGCACAGAACCAAGCATACAGCATGTCTCCTTAAACATGGCTGGACTGAACGGAGTCAGGAGGTAGTGCTGGCTGACTCCCAGCTGCCTTGTTGGATCCTGACGGAACAGACCTGTCCCGACTGAGAGAACAAGCAAAGCTGAGCTGAGAGGTAGGCGGGAGGAGAGGCCAGACTCACCCGACATTGAGGATCTTGGGTCTCTGTAACCCGGAGCCCTCGAGTCGGAAGACGACGTTGGTGAGGGTGACAGGCAGGGGGTTCCTGAAGACAATCTGTACTTCGCACTCCTGGCCAACCACTGCTGCTCCCAATAACTGAGAAGGAAAGAGGTCCACCCCCACATCAGGGACCCTCGCCAAACACATGGCGATCACACTCCAACCAGAGAGAGAAACTTAGTAGAATCAAAACCTTTCCCTGAGCCCCACATTTCTGCCCCTCAGAGAAGCCTTGGTCTGCTCCCCAAAAGCCAGAGAGGAAACTCCTCACTCGCCAAACAAGGTTACCACATACGAGATCCCATTTTACAGATGTGGAATCTGAGAGCCCAGAGGCAGGCCCCGACCTTCCTTGCCTGGAATAGCTCATCAGGCCATCCTGCTCCTGGCTTAGTACCCTCTCCCCTTCTCCTCTTATTTCCCTGACCACCACTCTCTGACTACCCCTCGCTCACCGTGAGGGAGAGGTCTGGGGTGCGGAGACGGAAGGTATGCTGCTTGGCCAGCACCTGCCCGCTCTCCTTGACGTGGCCTGAGACATTGAGCAGCATGGCCCCCTGGTCTACAAGATGGGACCGGTATTCCTGGTAGGCCACAGGCATGACGACACGTTCCGCTGGGGAAGAGACATAGCATCACCCAGGCCTGCTTCCTCAGACACAGCCTCCCCCAGGCTGCTCCCCACTGCTCCCGGGATCTCTATGTCCACAGTTGTGGGGTGCCGGCCATCCTGGGGCAGGGCTGGGTCAGGAGCACTTACAGGCCCCTGGTGCCAGCACCGCTTCCTTCTTGCTGTCCTTGAAGACAGGCCCGGTGACACCCGTGTAGAAGGTGACTGAGAGGTAGAGGTGCAGATTCACTGTGCGGTGGCTGCTGCCACGATTGCTCAGCACCACACAGACCGTCAGATCCTGCCCCATCACTGGGTCCTGTGTCTCCACCTGCACCACCACATCCTCAGCTGAGTTGCTCATGGCATACACGTTGGGTTTGCTGCCGTGGGCAGCTGCTGTCTCCACTGCCTTCCGCTCTGCCTCCGAGCCTAGGAGTTGAGAGTCAGGGTGAGGTTACAGTGACCACTGGGGGTGGGCTGACACTCAGAGGGAGTGATGGGAAGGAGTGCTCAGCTTGGGGCCCTGGGCTGAACAGGGTTGGGGAATAGTACCTTCCGGGTGCTTATAAAGGTGGGTAATGTCATCCCGCATGTTGGAGCCGATGGCCTTCGTAGTGATGAGCGTGCCTATGGCCTTCTCCTCCACGTACACAATCTTGAAGCTGCCGTCGTCCTGCCGCTGCCAGTATACCTTGTCACTGTTCACCTGTTGGGCATGAGTGGAGGGTTGTAAGCCAGAGAGTCTGGGGGCAGGCCTGACCCCTGGCTGCCTTCCCCGGACCCCAGGAGCTGCAGGGCATGGCTGAGTCCCTAGGCTAGGAGCTTCCTGGCAGACCCCAACAGGTGGATTTTCCAAGCTGAGCCAGACGAGTCAGGCAGAGCAGGGAAGAAGCTGGTCTGGGAGGCTCCTTGCAGTGCATTTTGGCATTAATAACAGTAATCCCTTATGCTCATTCACTGGCTTTATGACTTATAAAGCAGTTTCATACCCATTGTATCTTTTGATCCTGAGTACAGGAAGCATGGCAGCCTTTTACAGTTGAGGAAACTTAGACTCATAGAATGAGTGACTTGGCCAAGGTCACGCAGCTAGTCAGTCAGTGGGGAAGTCAGGACCAGAGCACCTAGGACCAAGGCCGGCGCTTTGGCCACTCCAGATGGGCCAGAAAGGCACCTGGGGCACAGCCTTTACCTCAGCAAAAATGAAGGATGTGTCGTACTTCATATAGACCAGGCCATTCTTGATGGACTCCACAGAGCAGGGGCCACAGCAGAAGATGCCTAGGGGAGTGAGGGCAGGGCAGGCCAAGAGGGACCCTTAGATCCTGGGCAGAGGCCCACATGGGGCCCTAACCCTACCCACTAGGCACAGTGCCCACTGCCTGGTGGCCTCTGGAACAAGCCCAGCAGTTCTCACCCAAACAGTTGGGGTCAGCTGCCACCCAGTCCAACCCAGGGAGGGAAAACAAAGAAGAGAACAGGTCTGTTTGGCTCTTACTTGGCTTTCCTCAGCCTAGGCTGCTCTGCTGGGGGCTGGGGTGGGTGCAAACGTGTGACAGTAGAGAGAACACAGTTGGCTGCGGAGCTGAGTGACAAGCCTGCCTTGATAATCAAGTCATTGACACACTCTTCCTAGACAGGCTAGGGCTGGATGTCTATTATCTGTGGTCCCCAGAGCACAGGACCCCCATTCCTTCAGGACCAACCCCACGCCTACCGTGGTTCTGCTTGCTGACTGCGAGTGCACTGATACCACTACCACCACTCCAGAAAGATCCAGAACAACCCCTCAGCTCTGCAGCCGTGTCCTGTCTACTAGAGGGTGGGAGGGGATCTAGTGGTAAATAGAATCTTTCCTTATTGTACTCAGAGGGCTTCCTAGAGGAGGTGGGCTAGCAGGGAGGGTAGGTTTGGCAGAAGAGAAAACAATAAAAAGTTAGGACCATTCAGCAGAAAAATATCTTAGACATCACCTGGTCCCATGCCCTTTTTACAGATGAGAAAACTGAGCCTCAGTGAGGTGAAGTAGATGCCAGAATCTCACAGAACAGTTGGATACAGAGAGAATGGAAGGAGCTAACAATTACTGAATTTTATCTTCTATGTTCCAGGTATGCTGCTGGGTTCTTGGCTATATAATTTCTCACTTAATCCTCCCAAACCAACCAGAAATGAGAAAACTGAGGCTACATACCTATATGGTATATTGTTGTTAGTTGCCATCAACTTAATTCCAACTCATGGTAACCCCAAGTGTGCAGAGCAGAATTGCTCCATAGGATTTTCAAGGCTGTGACCTTTCAGAAGCAGATCGCCAGGCCTATCTTCCAAGGCTCCTCTGGGTGGTTTCAAATTGCCAACCTTTAGGTTAGCAGCTGAGCACTTAACCATTTACCTCACCCAGGGACTCCATGTGGCATATAATCAGCCCCATATTACACACAAGGGCACCAAAGCCCAAAGGGACAAAGTACTGGCCCTAGATCATGCATCTAAGAAGTGACCAGGCTGGAATCAAGCCCATCTGGCCAGTGCCATACCCCCTGCCTTCCGCCTGCCCACCACTTCCCAGGGTGGCGGTCAGAAGTCAGGTCTCCAGTGTCCTGGGCCAGGTTGTTCCAGCACTGCATACATGGCTGGGCTGCAGAACCAGGGGACACTGTTACACAGGTGATTGAGAGGGAGGGGTCTGGCCAGAGACCAGAGGAGGAATGCAGGCTAGGCGAGGGAGACATGCCGTGACCCAGGCTGAGGAGGGAAGAGCAGGAATGAAGGTAGCAGCAGGCTGGGATGCCTGGAGCTGGAGTTTCAAGGTGGGAAGGGGGTGGGAAAACTGTTTGAAGACAAAGCATACAGGTTTCATTTTTGCAGAAACATGTCTATGTGGATCCAGAAAAGAGACTGGTAGGTTATGTCAACAGTAATTATATCTTAGGGCTGGGTTATAGAGGCAGTTTTCTTCTTTGAACCTGAGCCTGTGGTTTTGCTATCCTGTACATGTAACTCAGTGTGAGCAATGGACAGTCAGAAGAAGAACTTGGTGAAAGTGAGAGTGAGTGTGGAAAAGCTTGACGGTCAGGAAACTGGATTCGCTCTGCTGCTGACCTGCTGCTCTGGGCTCCAGAGAAAGTCACGTCACCTCTCTAGGGCTCAGTTTCCCATGTGTCCTACAAGGGGCTTGGAATGGTTTCCAAACCTGGCTGATCTTCAGCGTCAACAAGAGAACTTTCAGAAACATAGATCCCTAGAATCTGCCCCATGAAAGTCTGATGCAACAGGTCTGGGGTGGGATCTAGAAATTTGCTTTAAAAAGAAAACAGGACAAAAAAAAATCCCAAACCTCCCGATAAATAACAAGGAAAGTTTGCATTTTGTGTTATTCAATTCCATACTTTTTTTTCTGCTAAGCATGTATTATTTATAATAATGGCTGTTTTAACTTTAAAAATATATATCTAAGTAAAAGGTCTTTCAATTAATTATCTCCAGGATATATAATAAGCAAGTAAGAACAGTGGATCTGTGGGGGAATGAAACCATTCACTGAATACTCTTGAATCTTTTGAATTTTGAACCATATATGTACATTAACCATTATAAATAAATAAAACTTAGGCCAACAGATAGTTACATAAAAAGGTGAACATAAACTAACAGCCTTACAGGTGATTCAGGTGATAAGTCAGTTTTAGGAACCAAACCAAAAAAAACCAAACCCATTGCTGTGGAGTTGATTCTGACTCATGGTGACCCCGTATGTTGCAGAGTAGAACTCCATAGGGTTTTCTTGGCTGTAATCTTTCTGGAAGCAGATTGCCAGGCCTTTCTTCCGCAGTGTTGCTGGGTGGGTTCGAACCATATGGGGTTAAAGGACTTGGCTCTAAGTCCAGTTTAATGCTGACACTCTGGAGTGTGTTATCAGGTGGGGGAGGGAGAGGGTCAATTTGGGGTGCAGGGGCCAGGCCTCACCACTGCTGGTCTCCTGGGGTGTGGCATCCACCACCTGCCACCCATCGAAGCCTGAGGGCAAATCTGGCCTCTTCATCCAGCAGTCATTCCACACATGAAAGTTCCTGGGATGGATGCCAAGGGAGTGCTGCGTCTGAGCATCCCGTCCAAGTCCTCCCAGCCCACCCTGCCCCTGCTTGTCCCTCACCACCAGCCCTCGGGTCACTCATCCTCACTAGGCATGGGCAGTCCAGCACCAGCCCAGCCTCACCAAACAGAATCATGATTCAGGTGCTCAAGTGGCTTCATGTTCTCATCAAAGTAGATGTCCATGGTGAGGGACGTGTCTGTGTCGTGTGCAGAATTGAAGTTGGTAACAGTCCGAGTGGCCAGGCCCAGGCAGCGCAGCACTGCATAGGAGCCGGGGGCAGGGGTCAGGACCAGTGTCAGGGCAGGAGTAGGGGGCAGGGGAGGCATCAGGTCAGGAATATCAGGTAAAAAGTTAACTGGGATTGTCAAGCTGGGCTTGGACCACCAGGGTCAGGGGTCACCAGGGTCAGGAGGCCTTCTGGGTCAGAGAGTGCTGGGGTTAGGGGAAGCCAGGCTTCCTGCTGGCTCAGTCCCTTCCTGTCCCTTCTCCCTCCTCTCCCTGAGGCCTCTTCCTGTTGTTAACACTAATTCATGATAATTAAGGCCAGCCTACATCTATCCTCCCACTCCTCCACCCCACCACCCTGGCCTCCCCGCACTGTAGCCACGGCTGGGCCAGGCTGGGCAAGGGTGGAGCCTGGCTTCCCTCCCTCTCCTTGTCAGCCAGGCCACTCCTGTCCTGGTCGCTTCACTACCTGTGGTGGTCACGCCAGCAAAAACCCAGCACTGGCCATAGGGGACGGAATAGCCAGTGCGTAGGTAGCTGAGTAGGATTTCCACGCTGCCCACCCACGCTGATGGGTTGGTGCCTTGGGAGTATTCGCCAGACCAGTTCCCAATCAGGACGCCATTGTCATCCAGGGAGTTTACCTGCCCAGGAGAGGAGGGGCGTGTTGGGGAAAGATTAGGTCCAGTCATGTCCAGTCCAGCCCAGCCCCTGACTGTGTAGCCACCCCTAAATGCCTCAGGATCTGGACATCAACCAGAGCCCCACCTACCCTCTATTGAGCCATCTACCCCCACCCTCCCATCCCTGGTCTGACACAGGAATGTGATTCTGGGGTGTGCCAAGTGTGGAGTTTGGCCCTGCATTCCACAGGAGCTAGGAAAGGAGCCAGGAAGGGGGGACCTGGGGCAGGCAAGAGAGGGAAGAGGAGGTGTGATACCCCTTCTCCCAATATCCTTTGCAAGGTCAGGGACAGGGCTGGGGGTCTTGGAGGACTCCAGAAAGGGCAGGGTGGCAGCAGGCAGACACAGTAGAGCTCAGAGACACAAGAGTGCTCACCATGGCGGAGACGACCCGGGAGACACTGATTGGATCCCCGCGGCCCCCATACGGCATCCCCCGCCGGTCCAGGATGTACAGACAGGCGTCCAGCACCCCATGGTCAAACTGAACAGAGGGAGGGCACATGTGACTATGGCCCGCTGTGGCCAAGCTCGAATTCCAGGCCAGCACCTTGCTCCCCTTCCCCCTGCACCCCTGCCTCTAGTGCTCCTGCATGCAGGGGCCAGGGGTTCCTGACCAGTACCTGGCCGTAGTTCCAGGTGCGCTCTCCAATCTGCGCTTCAGTCCCGTAGTAAATTCTCCCAGACTCATTAAGCACATACTCCTGCCTCCAGTCCTCGCGGTCCACGTACACGATGTCCTCTGTGCCACCAGAACACACGAGCTTGGCTCCCTTCAACTCTCTCCCTGGGCCCCACCAGCTCCTGGGCCAGTTTTGCAGGACTCAAAGTCCACAGAGAGAGGGAGAGGAAGCCCCTAGCCTGAGGGACTGCTCCCAGGAAGGATGGAGAGTGGTCATAACCAGGGCTCTTCACCAGGAGAGGTGAAGCTGTGTGACCTTGGGCTGGTCACCTTTCTACACTGAAACTAGGTCTCCTCACCAGGACAAGGGGAGGCTGGCTTCTCCTAGGGCAAGGCACTCAAGTGCCCAGCCTGATCCTGGGGAAGGATACCCTGCCCTGCTCTGCTGTCCCCTCTACCCCTGCTTCTGACTTCAGCAAGCTTACCTGGGCACCAGGGGTTGAAGAGGATGTAGATCTCGTTGCGGGGGTCAAAGGGCAATTGGAACTCTCCGGCGTCTGAGCGTGTGCGTACCGTGAATTGAAACTTGCCGATGATGGAGTTGGGGGAGGTGTGGACCCGCAGGTTCAGATTCTGCCCATTGGCCTTGGTCACCTGGGCCTTCCAGCCCCCACTGCCCCCCTTACCCACCGGGATGATCACGTGGGTGCCCTTGCCCACTTCAGGGTTGTTGCCTAGAGTGGGGGAAGTAGCAATTAGCTGGTGAGGCCTCCCAGAGGAGAGGGGATGGAGTCTTAGACTTCTCCCAGCCCCACCCAGCATTGTGTATGAGCCAGTGTGTGTGTCCCTGAGTTGGGTCATCGCTTTAATCTGTGACAGTCTCTCTGAGAGCAGCTCTGTCCCCACCCGATGCACGCCGGCAGGTTGGGGCAGGGCCCAGTCCAACATCCCAAACCTGTTCCCCTGACACTGAGCTCAGAGGTGGGAAGGAGAGTTACCAGGGCCACTGTCACCCTCCTGCCTGCCTCACTGTCCCAGTGCCTGGGCTGGAGGAGCAGAGTCACCTGGCTGGGTTCAGGTCCCCCTGCCCATGTGAAAGGGCAGTCCGGGTGCTGACAGACAACCCTACCTGCTCCCTGGGGCTGCAGCCTCCAGGGCCCAGGGCATCCCTGCTGGAGGTGCTGGGGATATCTGGTAAATTAGAGGCTGGGGTGGGCAAGGTCAGGCCCTAATCAAAGGGTATGAGGAGTCTCCTGCCCTCGGCAGTGGCGTAATCACCAGCCTTAGCAGTCAATGGCCAGCCACCAAACAACGTAGTGAGGGAGACACATGCCCTGGGCCATGGGGACAGAGAGACAGAGACAGAGTTGAACAGAAAGAGTAGAGAGGGAGCCAGCTACACCCTGGAGAAAGACAGCAGACCTAGAAAGAAAGACACACAGAGCGACGCTGAAGGAGACATGCAGGCAGGCCAGTGAAGAGGAGATACTTGCAGAGAGATGGCTCTGGAAGCTTGAGGAAGGAGAGCTTGGGAACACAGTGACACCATGCCTCTTCCTGAGACACACACACCTAGGGACACACTTGCACCTCACTTACCTGGTAGCCTTGAGGAGTGGGGCAGGGGAGGAGCCTAAAGATGCCTCTTTGACCCTAATGCCAGGGCTGGGAAGCCCTGCTAGCCACCCCTCCACAGAATCTGGGGCCTTCACCCTTCCTGGCCCCTGGCATGCTGCAGGCCCCACTGACCAATGAGCAGCTCCAGGGCGATGTGATCCGAGGACTCATAGGGCCGGGACAGGAAGAGGACTATGTGGAAAGGCTGCCCACGACGCACAATCAGCTCGTCATACTCGAACTCGTCTGTATGATGCTCCTGGCGGTTCTGGTCTGAGTGTGAACTCAGCAAATTCACACCGGTCACCACCAGCATGCCCTCTGCAAGGCCACAGTTCCGGGTCAGCGAAGCCCCCTCATTAGCCTCCCAGCCCTCCAGAGACGTCAGAATGAGTCTCGGGCCCTATTAAGGTCCCTCAGCTCTCTGATAAGTTGGACAGGCCGGGCCTCACCTTGGATGGTGCCGTCTCCAGCTGTGTTCACACCTGTGCCTCGGGAGCCAGGCTGGCGGGAGTCTGAGCCTCGGGAGTCAGGTCTGTGACCCCCAGAGCTGGACCCTGGACCCCTGGAGCCAGACCCTCCGCCCCAGTCATCATCTGCATTCCGGCATGAGCAGCAGCCAAAGCAGCGAGCCCAAAAGGAGCTGCTGGAGTGCCTGGGATGTCTGTCTGGCTCCGGCTCTGGTTCTGGCGAAGGCGTGTCAGTGGGCTGCCAGGGGCTCCCACCCCATCGGCCCATGTCCGACCGAGGACCGTTCATCATTGTGCCTGTAAGGGAGAGGCAGGGGGCTCTGAGCACACTCCCAGAGAGTAAAGCCACCCGGAAACCTCCTTATCCCGGACACCCCATTCAGTCCAGCTCTATCCAGAGCTGATTCAGTCCCAGCCAGATGAGAAAATCTGATCTAGACCCACCCAGAGACCCTCCCCAAAGACCCCATTCAGACTCACCCAGAGAAGCTTCCCACTCTGCAGAGAGGAGCCTTCCCCTCCGCTCCTCACACTGATGCCCACCAAACCATGTCCAAAAACCAGACGCCCAATCGACAAACCCACTCAAGAACCCATCCCAGGAAACGTTCCGAGTCCCTTCGCAAGCGCCTGTCACAGCCTCAAGACCCAGTCAAGCAGACCAGAGTCCCCAGTGTACCTGTGCCAGCTCTGTGAGTCCTAAACAGTCCCTCTGTCTAGTGGTCCAAGCTTCTGGGACTGCCTATTTCTTAGCAGAGATCCCTCAAAGCTCCTCGCAAAAGGCCGTGGATGGCGTCGGGGTCTGGGTCTTTGGCACCCTCACGTCAGGTCAACCCGGCGCGGGTCCACCGGGAGGGGCGGGGTGCAGCAGGTGCCCGGAGCCTGTGCGGGTCTGGGGTGCCTCTTCTCGGGGTCAGGGAGCCCGCTGGGGCTGAACCCACCTGGCCAGGAGCCCCTCACCTGGTGGCTGCGTTGGTGGCAGCAGCGCTGAGTCCCGGAGCCGGGGTAGAAACAGGTCGGAACTGATGGGATGGGACTGGACCCACTAACAGGCTGGACGCCACCACGAATGCAAGGGGTGGGGCAGGCCGTCGATGATTTATGAGGGGGAAGGAGGAGTCGCGCTGCTGGGAAGAGGAAGCTTGCCACACGGGTGCGGTTCCAACCTCCCTACCCCTCACACACCCAGGAAGAGCTCCAGGGCCTCTGAGGGCTTTCAGGAGATAGGAACAGAAACTGGGACTGGCTTCCTCTCCCCCTTCGAGAAACTGGGATAATGCAGGGGTGGATGGAGCAGGAGCTACGGAGGGGGCTGGGCCGGGGTCTGTCAGAGCTGAGGCCAGGGTGAAAGTGGAGGGGCCTCAAACCAGTAGGATTCCTGCTAGACTGGCTGTGTGAGGAGCAGGGGAGAAGCCCTGAGCTCCATGGACAGGAGCCCCCTTCCATCCACACCACTGCCCAGAAGATCCTGTTACCCAGCTCAGGCTGTCTGGCTTGCTCTCACTGGCCCAACCGCTGGACTCCCCTATAGCCAAGCGAGGCGAGGCTCTGTGAAACTGGCCCATGGGCCTGCTCCTGGGACTTAGGGAAGTCCTGGGATCCCAACTGCAGACAGGTGACATCAGCAGCTAGGCCCACAGACTGGCTCCACCAGCCAGCCCCTGACCTGCCGGCTCTACCAGATCCTGATCCTCCACCCACCTGTCCCTTCTTCCTCCAGCTGCTCCACAGCCCCTAGCATGAGTGGGCTGCCCCTAGCTGCTCATGCCCCTCCAAGTTAGGGGAATAGGGAGTGTCAGAGTAGGATCAATCTCTTCTTTGTCCCCCTGGCCTGGGGATTTGAGGGAGACTTAGACCTTTGCTCTCTGGTTTAGGTGGAAGCTGAGGCCCCCTCCCCAGGCTGCAGAGTACCCCCTTCCCTCACTGAGAGAAGAGTCTGGTCAGCTGGAGTTGAGGAGTTTCCCTCTTCTTCACCCTAGAATTCCTCCTGGGAATCCTGACCAACTGGCTTTGGGCACCTGCCCTGTGAGCATCCCAACTCCACCCCTGCACTGGGGAGACACATGGATGCCACGGAGAGAACCCCAAGGCAGAGAGAAGCCAGGCATCTTCAGGGAGGCTCTCCTAGGAGTTCTTCAGGGGGATGGGGCCTCTTCCCTCCACCCCACTGGTGTCCCAACTCTGCCTACAGGCAAAAGACAGTGAAAACAGGGTTGGCAAGAAGAGACAAGGAAGCAGACTCGAGGAGAGGCTGAGTTTGGTGATGTATGAGGCAGGGAGGTGCCTTGGGAGGTGGGGACAGAGGCTCCAGCACCTGGCAGGCAGTCCTCCACACCCACACTGCCCTTTTCCTGTCCAACTCCAAGCCCCAGAACCTGGTGGGGGGGTCTGCCTCCACCCAAACACCCTCAGAGGACATACCACTGGAAATAAAAATTCCAGGCAAGTGAGGCAGGTCAGCCAAAGGGCTTTGTGGAGGGGCTGTTTGTACATCACTGTGGATATCGAAAGGGGCAGGGCCCTGAGTTATCTGATTAGCACGTGTGCCCAGGCAGATTCCCTAAGAAAGAGGAAAATACCTTCCTTACTTTCTCACCCTCGTGTTGATCAGTCTCTTTCCCCACCCAGTTAGGTCTGAGTCAGTGCCCTGACCCCTGAGCTGCTCCCAGGGCGGGATTAAGGCATGTAGGGCCCTAAACACTGGTAATCTGTGGTGCCCCCTCCTCTGCTTACTCACACATTCTATTGGGATATATGTTAACTATATTCCATTCTTTTCCATTGCCCTTGAGTCAATTCTGACTCATAGCAACCCGAAAGAACAGAGTAGAATTGCTCCATAGGGTTTCCAAGGCTGTAATCTTTACAGAAGCAGATTGCCACATCTTTCTCCTATGGAGCAGCTGGTGGATTCAAACTGCCAACCTGTTGGTTAGCAGCCGAGCTCTTAACCACTGCATCACCAGGGCTCCTATTATATACATATGCCTATATATATATGTGTGTGTGTGTCTTAGCTATCCGTGATGAAACTTTTTTTTCTTCCTTTTTTTAAACTGTTGTACTTTAAGTGAAAGTTTACAATTCAAGTTAGTCTCTCATACAAAATTTATATATACATTGTCACATGACTCTAATTGCTCTCTCTTTACTGTGACAGCACACTCCTCCCTTCCACCCCTGATTTCCCATGTCCATTCAATCAGCTTCTGACCCTCTCTGCCTTCTCATCTCACCTCCGGACAGGAGCTGCCCATTTAGTCTCATGTATCTACTTCAGCTAAGAAGCACACTCTTCACAAGTATCTTTTATGTCCCATAGTCCAGTCTAATCTTGGTCTGAAGAACTGGCCTTGGGAATGGTTTTAGTTCTGGGTTGACAGAGAGTCCTGGGGCCATACTTTCTGGGTTTGCTCCAGTTTCAGTCAGACCACTAAGTCTGGTCTTTTTACTAGAATTTGAGTTCTGTACCCCACTTTTCTCATGCTCCATCAGGGACTCTCTATTATGTTCCCTGTCAGGGCGGTCATTGGTGGTAGCCGAGCACCATCTAGTTCTTCTGGTTTCAGGCTGATGCAGTCTCTGGTTTATGTGGCCCTTTCGCTATCTAGGGCTAATACTTTCCTTGTGACTTTGGTGTTCTTCATTCTCCTTTACTCCAGGCGGGTTGGGAACAATTGATGCATCTTAGATGGCCACTCACTAGCTTTTAGGATGCCAGACACCACTCACCAAAGTAGGATGTAGAACATTTCTTAATAAGCTTTGTTATGCCATTTGACCTAGATGTCCCCTGAAAGCATGGTCCCAGACCCTTGCCCCTACTACTCTGTCCCTCAAAGTGTTTGGTTGTATTCAGGAAACTTCTTAGCTTTGGTTTAGTCCAGTTGTGCTGACTTCCCCCGTAGTGTGTGCTGTCCTTCCCTTCCCCTAAGATAATTCTTGTCTACTACCTAGTTAGTGAATAACCCTCTCCCTCCCTCCCCACCCTCAAAACCATCAATGAATGTTTTCTTCTGTGTTTAAACCTTTTATTGAGTTCTTATAATAGTGGTCTTATACAATATTTGTCCTTTGTGACTGACTAAATTCACTCAGCATAATGCCTTCCAGATTCCTCCATGTTATGTTTCAAGCATTCATCATTGTTCTTTATTGTTGTGTAGTATTCCACTGTGTGAATATGCTACTGCAATAATGCGGATTGGAGCCGGCTGCTGTAATAGCCAATTCTGAGACTGGGGTGAGGTGAGCAGCAAGAGGTTTATTATATATCAATATACAGGAGACAGAGGGGAATAGATTCCTCCAAAAAAAAAACCCGTCTCCTCAACTGGAGATCAGCTGAAGGCTTTTATAGGGACAGGATTATGGGTTTTAGAAGTTAGAGTTAGTTCCCCCTTGAGGTGTTCATGTCTCAGATGAGTTAATCTTTTACTGGTATTCTTGGGGGTTATCTGGTGACATACTGGTTTTCTTGTCACAAGATGGGTGCTTTGTTAGGTTTTTCATCCTCAGCATCATTATCACTTGTTTTCCACCCTCCAAGGAGGAACATAGGTTAATCTTACACCTTTTGTAGAGACTGGAACTGGAGGGAAAGACAAGATCATGAGACAATGTGGCAGTTAGCAATGGGGAGTAAATAATAGTGAGCCAGGCCTATGCAGCCTCTTCCAAATATACCAAAATGTATTTATCCATTCATCTGTTGATGGTCACCTAGGTTGTTTGCATCTTTTTGCTACCGTGAACAGTGCTGCAATGAACATGGGTGTGCATATATCTATTCATGTGACGGCTCTTATTTCTCTAGGATATATTCCAAGGAGCGGGATAGCTGGATCCTATGGTACTTCTATTTTTAGCTTTTTAAGGAAGCGCCAAATCGATTTCCTAAGTGGTTGTACCATTTTACACTCCCACCAACAGTGTATAAGTGTTCCAGTCTCTCTACAACCTCTGAAACATTTATTATTTTGTGTTTTTTAGATTAATGCTAGCCTTGTGATGGTGAGATAATATCTCATTGCAGTTTAGATTTGCATTTCACTAATGGCTAATGATCACAAGCATTTCTTCATGTGTCTATCAGCCACCTGAATGTCTTCTTTGGCAAAGTGCCTGTTCATATCTTTTGCCCATTTTTTAATTGGGTTATCTGTCTTTTTGTTGTTGAGGTTTTGCAGTATTTTGTAGATTTTAGAGATTAGACGCTGATCAGATTTGTTGTAGCCAAAAAATTCTTCCCAGTCTGTAGGTTGTCTTTTGACTCTTTTGGTGAAGTCTTTTGATGAGGATAAGTGTTTGATTTTTAGGAGCTCTGAGTTATCTAGTCTCTCTTCTGGTGTTTGTGCATTGTTACTTATGGTTCATATTGTGTTTATGCCATGTATTAGGGCTCCCAGCACTGTTCC
>NW_004444241.1:906046-908082 GCF_000243295.1 Trichechus manatus latirostris
GTCAGAAAAGATGCTTTGTAATATTTCAATGCTTTGCATTCTGTTAAGGCTTGCTTTATGGCCTAATATGTGGTCTATTCTGGAGAATGTTCCACGTACATTGGAAAAGAAAGTCTGCTTGGCTGTTGTTGGGTGGAGTGTTGTGTATATGTCCATGAGATCAGGTTGGGTGATTGTAGCATTTAGATATTCTGTGTCTTTTTGAGCTTTTTTCTGGATGTTCTGTCCTTCACTGAAAGTGGTATGTTGAAGTCTCCTACTATTATTGCGGAGCTGTCTCTCTCTCCTTTCAGTGTTGTTAGAATTTGTTTTATGTGTTTTGGAGCTCTGTTGTTGGGTGTGTAAATATTATAGTTATGTCCTCCTGATGTATTGACCCTTTAATCATGATATAGTGTCCTTCCTTATTCTTTGTGATGGATTTTAAAGCCTGTTTTGTCAGAGATTAATATTGCCACTCCTGCTCTTTTTTGAGTGTTATTTGCTTGATATATTTTTTTTCCATCCTTTGAGTTTTAGTTTGTTTGTGTCTTTAAGTCTAAGGTTTGTCTCTTGTAGGCAGTATACAGACAGATCGTGTTTTTATCCATTCTACCACTCTCTGTCTCTTTATTGGTGTATTTAGTCCATTTACATTCAGCATAATTATTGGCAGGTATGAGTTTAGTGCTGTCATCTTGAAGTCTTTTTTTGTGTGTTGACAATTTCATTGTTCCGCTTAATTTTCTGTGCTGAGAGTTTATGTATTTTCATCTTTTTCATTGTTGTTGATTTTGTATTTGCTGAGCCTTTATATTTTTCTTGTTTTTTATTTTGATGTGTAGGATTGTTAGTTTCCTTTGTTGTTACCTTAATATTTACCTGTTTTTCTAAGTTTAAACCAGTCTTTTATTTCTTCATATCGCCTTGGCTTCCTCTCCATATGAAAAATCTATGTCTACATTTTTCAGTCCCTCTTTTTTGTTTTAATGTTGTCATCTTTTACATATTAACATCTCTGTTTCCCTATTTTCAGTATTTTAGCTTTGATCTATTTTTGTGAGCTCCCTATCTGCGTTGATATCTGGTTGCTCTCTCCTGTGTTCTAGTCTTGGATTCTTATCTGATGCTATTTTCCAACCGGAGGACTCTCTTTAGTATTTCTTGTAATTTTGGTTTGGTTTTTGCAAATTCCCTAAACTTCTGTTTTTCTGGAAATGCCCTAATTTTGCCATCATATTTGAGAGACAGTTTTGCTGGCTATATAATTCTTGGCTGGCTATTTTTTTCCTTCAATGCTTTATGTATGTCATCCCATTGCCTTCTTGCCTGCATGGTTTCTGCTGAGTAGTCCGAGCTTATTCTTATTGACTCTCCTTTGTAGATGACTGTCATGGATTGAATTATGTCCCCCTAAAAATGTGTCAGTTTGGTTGGGCCATCATTCCTGGTATTGTGTGATTTTCTTATATTTTGTAAATCCTGCCTCTATGATGTAAATGAGAGAAGATGCGTGGCAGCTGTGTTAGTAGGCAGGACTCAAATCTACAAGATTGGATTGTGTTCTGAGGCAATCTCTTGAGACATAAAAGAGAGAAGTGAGCAGAGAGACATGGGGACCTCATACCACCAAGAAAGGAGTGCCAGGAGCAAAGCACGTCCTTTGGACCTGGGATCTCTGCGCAGAGAAGCTCCTAGTCCAGGCAAACACTGATGAGAAAAAGGCCGACAGAGAGAGAATGCCTTCCCCTGGAGCTGATGCCCTGAATTTGGACTTTTAGCCTACTTTACTGTGAGGAAATAAACATCTCTTTGTTAAAGCCACCCACTTGTGGTATTTCTGCTGTAGCAGCAATAGATGACTAAGAGAATGACTTTTCGTTTATCCCTAGCCACTCTTAAACTTCTCTCTTTATCTTTGGTTTTGGCAAGTTTGATTATAATATGTCTTGGCGACTTTCTTTTGGGATCTACCTTATGTGGGGTCTGATGAGCATATTGAATAGATATCTTGTCATCTTTCACGGTATCAGGGAAGTTTTCTGCCAACAAATCTT
>NW_004444241.1:908182-919018 GCF_000243295.1 Trichechus manatus latirostris
CCCCGTTCTGGTACTTCAATCACTCATAGGTCATTCCTCTTCACAGAATCCCACATAATTCTTAGGGTTTCTTCATTTTTTTTAAATCCTTTTATCTGATTTTTCCGCAAATAAGTTGGTGTCAAGTGCTTTATCTTCAATCTCACTAACTCTGACTTCGATTGCCTCAGTTCTGCTCCCATGACTTTCTATTGAGTTGTCTAATTCTGAAATTTTATTGTTAGTCTTCTGGATTTCTGATTGCTGTCTATGGATTCTTGCAGCTTGTTAAATTTGTCATTATGCTCTTTCCTAATCTTAAGTTCCTCTATTGCTAGATCTGCATTATGCCAGATCTCCTTCCTGACATCTTGAAGAGTTCTGTATATTAATCTTTTGTATTTTGCCTCCAGTAATGCCAAGAAAGTCTCTTCCTCTGGAAAATTTCTTGATTCTTTATTCTGGGAGCTTGCTGAAGCCATCATGGTCTGCCTCTTTATGTGATTTGATATTGACTGTTGTCTCTGAGCCATCAGTTGTTATATTTATTTTATGCTTGCTACTGTGTTCTAGCTTCTTGTTTTGTTTTGATATGCCCAAATAGGCTGCTTGTGTGAACTAGTCTGATCACCAGCACCCCTGAAGCTCCAACGTCCTGCCACCAGGTGGCCAGACCTGCCACTAAGCATGTGAGCCCAGGAGTCCACCCACTCCTCCTGTATGGATTCAGCTCAGGTGTCCAGGTAGTCGGCCACTAAGTGTGTGGTGCAGGCTCTCACCTACAGCCCTAGACAGGCATGGGTAATTGGTGTAGGCACAGGCATCCGGCTGCAGGAGGCGGTCACATGCTGAGCAAGGCAGAGGGCCGACAGCTGTCCCCAAGTGTTCGGGAGGAAGTGTGTCCCTGTTCCCTAGGGTGCGTAGGTGGATGGGTTTTGCCACCAGACTATGAGCACCCAAAGCTGTTGGCTGTAAGGACTGGGGGGCACCACTAATTCTTGTGCCCCTGTTGCAAATGGCTAGGTGGCGTGGGTGCAGCCAGCAGTCCTCAGGTCCCTGATGTGGGTAGGTGAAGACCCTGCTTAATGGGCAGAGCAGTGTCAAATATAAGCATCTGCCACTTCACAGCTGAAACAGATGAAGTTAGACTTCAGGTATATACCCTGTTGTACTGTGAGAATGAGGGCCTACGCTGTTGAAATGTGCCCACACAAGTATATGCAGGGGGAAAGGCACTCAAAGTCCGTGGACCCCTTATGCCTGTGCCTAGGCAAAGGAGCTGTGCCTACTCTGACTTCCTGGCTTAGAGGAGCTGGCAGATTATTTTTTCCTGTTTGTTAATTTGTTCACTCTTCAAGGCCGGGAGAATGGGTCAGGGCGTGACAGGTCCTACTTCTAGCCCAGGGGACTTGGCAATTGCTGAAGCTGGTCCCGGACCCAGTGCAGAGCAGGGAGCAGGGAGGTAAATGGGAGACAGGTTTTTCCCAAAGGGGGGTGTTTTTGATCCATGCGGTAGGCCAGATGCAAGTACTTATCTTTCGCTGATGGAGGGCTGCTTCTCACTGCTTCTGGCTGGCCAAGCATACTCTCTGCTGCTGGGCCTCTCCCAGTGTGGAAAATGCCTCCCAAGCACTGTTGCTTGCCTGCCTCACCGCGCACCATAAGCTGATCTGGCCTGAAGAGCTCAGGCTCCCACTGGGTCAGGTCTGGCAACTCCTCGCTTCTTCTGAACCGTCTCTCCCTCTCCTTGCCACTGATTCCTCAACTTTGCCTTTGATGTTCAGGCCTCCGAGATTGTCATATAAAATCGATTCACTTATTTTTTCAGATCTTTGTTGTAAGAGGAACCACTGGAAGCGTCTTACTACTCCATCTTGTCCCTGCCTTTGTAACTTCTTTTTAAATGTGACTGTTTTAGCAATTGAGTGTAGAAGTGGCCTACCTGCTTGGCATCTATGGGTCTTTGCTTTGGCCAACTGGTGCCCGTTTCGTTAATGCCCTAGGCATGTGCTTACCTTGGTTACTGGATAATCTGTCCCTGGCCACTCCTCTTTCCTCCCTCCAGGAGGCCCCAGTGCCTTGTGTCTTTCAATGTCAGGACAGGATGTGTGTGCATGTCCACACGAGTGTGCTTGCACACTAGGGGGTGTCATGGGAGCAGAAACCCAACTCAGTATCTCAGGCTGCTGAGGCCAGACTTCTGGCCCAACTGTTCCATACAGTACAGAAGCAAGAACATGGATCTAGAATCCCTAGACAGAGGTGCAGAGATGACTTTGGCTCCAGCACTTAAGTCAGCAACTTTGGGCAAGTCTTAACAGCAGCTTCCTCATTGGGCTAATCATCTCATGCCTAACTTCTTGTAAGGATCAAAGATTTTCAGTGGTTCTTCAACCAAAGAATGCTATTTATTGGGACTGATCTGTTGTTATAACAGGGAGGAGCAAGGTAGCCCGGGGCCACTCCTCCTGGGAACATAGAACACCCCAGCCTTCTCAGCTCTGTGAATGGGCAGGGTCATAGAGAAGCCTTTTATCACCCCTTCCAGTTGGAGAGACTTACAGCTGCTTTTTAGCTCTGAACCTGAACCCAAGCCTGATCTCAATCCCAGCCTGGAACCTGACCCAGCCCAGCCCCAAACCAGAAGGTGAACTCAAGGCCAGTCCCAGCCCTGAACTCTGCCCCAAACACTGAGGCTTTGGTCCTCCATGAGAGGGAACAGAGGGCTGGGGAGCATGACATGAGAGCAGAGAGGGTGAGCAGACACATCCTGAGTCTCTTTCCCTCTCCTTTCCCAGCAGGTGAGGCAGTAATGGTGGTGGTGGCAGAGGCAGCAGGTTGGTGAACCGAGGGAGTTTCTCCATTCTTTATTTAGTCCAAATAACTTAAGGGCAAGGGTGGAAGGCATCCTCCTAGGTGAGGATACTGCTCACTGAAGGCAGCAGTTTGGCCAGCTGCTCTGAGATGCCCACTGCTTGGCACAGGGGGTTGCCCTGCAGGTTGAGGAGGACCAGTCTAGGGCAGGAGGCAAGTGACTGGAGCGCTGTGGGCTGCTGGAGGCCTTGGGCAGGAGGGACAGTCAAGGAAAACTCAGCAGGCTCCCTTACAAGCACTGTTCTTGTGTGCCTGTCAATGTTTTCCCTCAAGAGCTGGGGCGCTGCTGCCTGGAAGTCTGTTTCATGGGCATCTCACATGCTTTCCTAGAGGGAGTAAGATTCTAGGCAGGAATTGCAAAAACCTGGCCACAGGAGTAAGGCAGGGAGCACGTGAAGCAGGCAGGGTGTGGTTCAAGAAGGAGTAGTGGAAAGCTAGCCTGGTCTAAAGAAGCATCCACTACTCAGCAATGGCCATGGATTGCCGAGTGGAAACGCAGACCAGAGGTTGCTTTAACCTTCACATTTTAGGAGAATCAGAAATCTAGATTTTTTTTAAAAATATGAAACTCCCTGATCTGTAGACTGTTGGTGGGCTTTGGCTTGAGAAAGTCACGTCCACCCTACAGAATCTACCAGTAAAGTCAACAACAGCCCCATCCAGCCCCCAGGCTAGCCTCTCCTTGGTTTAGATGGCCATAGCCCCGGCTCCCTCAGCCCTCCCTCCTCAGGGTGGCACCCACCCTGCTTGCTGTCTGAAAGGCACCCAGAAGGAAGGATATGGTTGCTGTACAGTAATAGCACACCACCCTCCATGCAGTCTGAAAGGCATCAGAAGGAAGGATACGGTTACCACACACTAAGAGCTCTTGCAGCCGGGGCAGGTTAGTGACGCCATCCAGGGACTCTATGGCGTTATCGTTGGCTTGCAGCACCTGGGGAGCCAGGAGGGCAGGGTAGCACAAGGCAAAGCAGGCAGCTGCCAGCCTGGCACTGGTATAAGCAACTGAGAGTGATCAGCTTACAGTGCATGACAGGGCTCAAGAGGTCAGACTGGGCAATGGACATGGGGGTAGGGGGAAGGTAAGTGGCCACTTGCAGGGGCTGAGAGGTTCTGGACCTCTGTAGGGGGGGGTCAGACTTCTGAAATGGAAGAAGGGGGAGAAGACTACCTAGGACAGCAATGGAGGCATGAGTGCTTTACCTCAAGGCAGCGCAGGGCAGCCAGGGCAGGAGGCAGGGCTCGGAGACGATTGTGTGACAGGTCAAGATGAGTGACCAAGAGCAGCTGCTCCAGGTGGCAGAGGACTGTGAGATCCTGAGGAGAGGGTATATGAGACACCCAACGAGGCCTGGGGGAGGGTCCTCAGCCATCATTTATTAGGCACTTGCTCTCTAATCCCCACACAGACCCCAGCTAATGACAGGGTGGAGGCAGGTGGGAAGCTGACATGACCTAACCAGTACATGCTAGGTGACAAGAACACGGGACAGACAGTGAGTACTGGAGGGTGACCGGGGGGAGTGGATGGGAGGAGGCAGCCTGGACTGGAGAAAGGTACAGAGGATAGGGGAGAGCACTGGGGTGAACAAGGACACTGACAGGAGTGGGTTGGTGAGTCTGCGGGATCCATCTGGTAGAAGTGGAGGTGGGCTGCAGTGATGTGATAAAACTGATGTGGATGTGTTAGGAAGACTGATTGGGAAGGCCTAGGGACAGAGGGAAAATGGAGTCTGGAAAGCTTGTCAGAAATCTCTGGAAACAATTTGGGCTTTAGGTGTCGGGGCTTGCTCCAGGGTGAGAAGCATGGGAAAGAGTTGGTGGGGGGTGGTGAGAGGTCACTCTCAAGGAAAAATGAACTTGTGATTTTCCCACTGGAAGGGGCAGCATGAGGAGGCCCTGGTGACTCAGGATTTGGACTTGGGGCAAGAAGAAACCAAAAAGAATAACAGGGCAAGTTACAGAAAACAAGGCCTGGAAGAGCAGTAGGCTTGAAGGAAGATTATGAATTCAATCTTGATTGAGAGGAAATGTCTAGGAAGGCACTGGAGATGGAAGGGTAGTCAGGAGAATGGTGAGGCCAGACAACAGGTGGCTAGGCCATGAGGGAGAGGAATGAGACGTGGAGAGGGCCCAGTGGAAGGTGTGTGTGGTAGTTGATACCTTGTGAGCCAGGTGCAGCACGCGCACCTCAGCGTACTCCATCTTGAGCACGCTGTTTTCCAGCAGGAACTTGCTGCGCAGGTCGTCCAGATATGCAGCTCGCATCGGGTCCACGGCCTGGTAGGGGTGGGCCGGGCAAGGTTTGCACATCAGCTGTCTCTCTCCCTGCCCGATGGGCCCCCTTGCCTGCTCCCCAAGGCCCAACTTACCTTGAGGGTCTGGAAGTACTGCAGCATCTCCTTCTCATATAGCAGGGGGTCCAGTGCCCGCATCAGCAGGATGATGGTGAGCAGGCACCCTGAGAAGAGGATGGGTAAAGGAGGCTTTTTCCTAAATCCGCTCTGCTCCCCATCCTCTCCATACCCTTCCTGCTCTCCCCAAGGGGCACTCCAGAAAGGGGCCTCCTGAGTGGGGGTCTGGAGAGGGGGTGCTCAGAGAATGGGGCCTCACATTTGTTCTCAGGCTCCAGCTCCTGCAGCTCCTTACAGGATTCAAGTTCGGACTGTAGCACCGTAGACTTCTCCACCGACAGCTCACACCTGAGGGTAGGCAGTCTTGGGGGATTGGCAGTACCCAATGTCTGGTCTGAGATCATCTCCCCAAGCCTTAAGCCTCCTATCCCAGTTGCCTGATGCCCACAGTCTAGTGCCCTCTCCTTGTCTGTGTGCTTCCCTGTCATCACCTGAATAGCTGCTCATCCATGGCCAAGTCCCGGCACCAGCCTTCCTGGCGGCCTGAGGAAAAGAGCAGGTGGCAGAAGGGGACACTCGTGAGAGGATGGGAGGGATGGGGGCTGCTGCAGGGGGTAGAGGCCGCAGGCTGCACCACCTTTTAACAGCACACACTCCTTCTGGGCATCGCCTGCCATCCAAATGACACAAAATGTATGCTGGGGCAACTGGTCGTTGAGGGAGGCGGCAGGCAGGTCACAGAGCTGGGAGCACTGGGTCAAGGAGATACCCTAGCCTCACCACTTTTCTGTCCCACCCTAGCCCTACCACATTTCTGTCCCACCCTAGTCCCACCTCGGCCCTCCACTTCTGCCCCACCAATCCTAGGATACCCAGACGCGGTTGGGCCGGTTTCTGCCATCTGGGGTCCTCCACTCCACAGCCAGTGGCGACCCATCAACCATGAGCAGCAAGGTCTCCATCCCAGAGCCCACCTGGCCATGGACAAAGGGAGACCCGTCAGCCCCGACAATGCCTGGCTCACAACCCCACACTGCTCCCTGGCAAAAGCTGCAGGACTCACTAGGAGGGGCCGAGAGAAGGAGACACTCAGACAGGCCTCGTCCCGGCTCACGTGCAGGCAGTGCAGAGCATCCTGGGGGTCAGCTGGGGAGAGACAGCCTCAGGTCTCCTTAAATCCTTTTCTATGCCTTCCAAGCCCTAAATGCCCAGTCTCTTATCCTCTTACTCACCTCGGCCCAGGAGCCAGCGATGATAGAACCAGGCACTCTGATCATTGGGGTCAGTGAAGAAGGCGTTCTGCACCAGCGCCAGCTCTGCAGGGGCCAAGGAGGGATGCGGGCTGTGGTCAGGACCCTGGAAGGCTTCCATCTGCCCCAACACCCCTACTCTGCATGCCCTCTCCCTGCAGGACCTCCAGCCCTCAGTCTCACTTCTATGCTGGCCTTGCACAGGGGCTGCATACACCAGTTTTATCTGCCCCATCAACAGCTGGGCTCCCTGCAGCCAGGACTCAATCTTATGTATCCCAGAGCTAGGCATGAAGTAGGTGCTCAATGAACCTGACTGACAGGTCCAGGAACAGGACCAGGCATCAGAGAAGGACGGATGCAGAGCCGTGGCTGGCCCTCTCCAGCACCCCTGACCCTGCTTACCTCTGAGCAGCACATCCTCAGGGAGGCGCCCCTCTGGTCCAGAGTCCGGCTCGAGGTGCAACTGAGGCAAGAGGCAGGAGCGGTAATGCCAGGAGGAGTAGTTGGAGAAGTTTCGGGTGATGAGGCTGTCAGTGAAGGCCAGCTCCTCTGTGTGGGGCACAGCTGCCTGTGCAGCCACAAACCGCCGGTAATCCCAGCAGTGAACTGGGGTAGGGCAGGACACAGCACATCTCAGAAGAGGGGCATGGGGTGCTCCCTGGTGCATCCCCAGAAACACCTCTATACACTCTACAGAAGATGTACTTAGCTGTCATCCCTTTGCCATCAGTTCAGTGGGCCCTTCTGAACATCCCTCCCCACTTTGAGCCTTACTGAAACTCCAATACCAGGATGCAGGGCAGGTGAGGGCTGTGGACACAGAATCTGCAGGCACGTACAGTTCCGTTCATCGACCTCGAGGAAGCGGGCACACAGCTCCAGTTCCCGGGCCCAGTTGGGCTCAGGCAGGCGGCTCAGCAGCCAGCAGCGGTGATGCCAGGTGCCGTAGGACTTGGGGTTCACCTGCAGGCAGCTCTCCAGGAAGCCTAGCTCTGCCTTCACCAGAGCAGCCAACTCCTCCGGGGACCTGCACCCAATGCGGAGGCGGGTCAGCGCCCTCCAACACCCAACCTCAGCTCACTCCATCAGCCTGCACTCCACTGCCCTCTGCCTATACCCCTGGCTGCCCTATTCCTCCTCCATCCTGACCCAGGCAAGGCAGGGTTGGAGCCAGGGCTAGAAAGGGAGGTCCTCCTGGGGCCCTGAAGCTCTACGCACTTCTGGGTCTCCAGCTGCTGCAGCACCTCTCGCCGGCAGTTCCAGAGGGTGGCAAAGTCGGGGTTGGCTCCCAGAATCTGGCTTGTCAGCTCCAGCACTGACTCATCCAGCTCGCCAGCCTGGCGCTGAGAAGGTAGGCACCAGGGTCACAAACGTATCATTCTTCCATCACGGGATTAAATAGCATAAATAGAACTATCAATATTCTGAGTCCCATACTATGTGTACTATGCAGAGAACTTTACATACATCTTCTCATTTAATCTTCACAATAGTTTTATGTAGTAAGCGTGTTAGTCCCATTTTACAGATGTACAAACTGAGCCCCATAGAGATTCAGGAACCTGCCCAAGGCCACACAGCTAGTGATAGAACCCAGATTTGGACCCAAGCAGTCTGATTTTCCAGCCCAGCTCTTGGTCTCTGTACTATACTAAGGGAGGCACTTGCGAAGAGATCTATCCCTGAGGGCCCCCACCTTCTGGAAAATGGCTTGGGTGGCTGACAAGTATAGCTTCAGCTTCTGCTCCCGCTCTAGCCTTTTGGCTTCCGCTTGCTCTTCCGATGTCTTCACCTTCAGTCGCCCGTGCTACAGGAATGGGTGGGTTGGAAGGGTGCAGGCTATCCTTGCAAGGGCAGACCCACGGAACCCCCCACTGGGGAGCCCCAGGCTCATACGGAGCAACCGAAGCAAGGCCACGCAGGGCGAGGGCGTGGGCATGCGGAGGTGAAGGGCTGAGCTCAGGGTTCTCACCATGGTGCTGGCTCAGGGTTCCGGACAGGGAGGGGTCCAGTGGTTACCCGTGAAGGCTGTGGAGGGAGGGTGTCAATCACGGGAGCCCCACCCTTACTAGCTCCGCTCCCAGCTGTCCCCCGGAAGACGCACGCCGGCCCGGGCGGAGACCCCCACGGTTGAAAGGGGCCCTGGAATAGGAATTGCACATCCAGGGGGAGCCCACCTGGACGTGGATTTCCACCTGCGCGGCCCTGCCCATAGCCCGATCCGGTGAAGCCCAAGCCGGGGCATTTAGGCGATAAAGACCTCTCCGCGCCCGGGAGGCTGCCGCTACCCCGTCCCCCGCTCGGAGGCACTCCCGCCCCGCGCGGGCGGACCCACCTGTGCTGGCAGGAAGCGTGGGGGACGCGGAGCTGCAGCGCCCGCCACCGAGGCCAGGAGCGGGCTAGAGCGGTGCCACGCCCCTGTTCTCTCAGGTGCAGCGCCCTCTGCAGGCTTGGGGCGGGGCCTACGGCGGAGTAAGCTGGCTCGGGAGGCGCGTGCACGAGGGTTCTGCGGCGGGCTCACCGGAAACGCAAAGTTCGTCTGGCTCTTTGGTCTTTGGTGTGTTAAGAGTGCGCATGGGGGATATGCGCTTTTTTTTTTTTTTTTTTTTGCGAAATCAGCGAACCCAGTACAAAGGTCTGAGGGCTGTGATACCTGTCCGCTACTCGAACTGCAAACCTGTTGAAGAGGTTTCTCCAACAACCGGAAAACTCTTACCCCCGCCTCTCCACTGATCGCACTCTGGTCGCCCTGGCCACCGCCTAGTTGTCAAAGCTCGTGGATAGAGTTTCCAGTCCTTACCTTTCTTGACCTCAGCGGCATTTGACGCTAGTGACTACCTTCTACCCGACACCCGTGATCTGACTTCTACCCTTTTACCCATCTCTTATTTGTTCATCTCTTCCCCTAAATATTGATGATTTCCAGGGCGCTTTCTTCACCCTTTTCTAACTTCACACACTTCTCGGGAGAACGTTAACAAATCTGAGCCTTGAACTGCTTGTAGTTGGAGCACCCTAGAGCTCTAACCTTGGCCCACAGATCTTATGACCCCTCACTTTCTCAGGGTGACTTCATCCAAAACTCATGGTTTTAATTACTGCCTGTAAACTGATGACACCTAAATTTATATCTGCAACCCAGCTGCAGCTTTAATAATAATATGTATGTACTTACATATTCAGAAGCCCGCGGATATTACCTGGATGTCCCAGAGACACCTCAAACTCCAAACGTCAGAAAGGTATCATGATCTCCCCTCCTCCATCCCACCTAAACTTTCGCCTTTTATGTTTCCTATTGTGGCCCAGTGGTTAAGAGCTCAGCTCTGACCAAAAGGTCAGCAGTTCAAGTCCACCGGCCTCTCCTTGGAAACTCTATGGGGCACTTACTTCTACGCTGTCTTGTAGAATGGCTGAGTCGGAATTGACTTGATGGCAGCGGGGTTTTTGGTATTGTAGTGAATGGCACTATTCCCTCTTCATTTCTCCTTGGGATGGTTGTTAGCTGCCATAGAGTCGACCTCCAGCTCATGGAAAGACAGAGGTCCCCAGGCTTCGGAAAATTCCACTGCCTCAAGCAACTTGCTTGACACCCCCCATAGCTTTACATTAACGTTCTGGTTCCTTTGCTTGACATGCTCCTGTAGCTTTTCACCTTTCCTTAACTACTGCCCAAAACTAGAGGAACAAACAGGCTTTGGCAGAGTCATGTTGAGGGCAGGGCTGGGGGTGTGAGGCAAAGACGACTCAGTGGAGAAGCAAAGAAAGATATAGACTACAAAAAGAGAAAAAAAGGCTCTGTGACCTTGAAGCTATTATTGAGAAATCATAATGATTAAATGCTTTACCACCATGATGACAAGAAACTGAGTCTCTGTCCAGGGTCACATGGCTCATAAGTGATACAGCCTGGTCTCACACCAGGCTGTCCAGTTCCAGAAGACATAATCACTTTCCTCCAGCCTCACCTTCCCTACTTTGCTCTGATGTACCCGGCAAAGGCAGGAAATGTGAGAAAGACAGGGAGTGTGGGAAGAGTGCAGAGGGGCCTTGAGACTTCCAGGAAGCTGTGGGTGGGTGTGCTGGAGGGAGCCAGCAAGGGGAACTCAGGCCTGATGGTCTGGATCTTCTCGGGGCTCTAAGTCATCAGGTTATCAAGTGATTAGTGTTTAGATATTCAGATGGGGACTAAGATACAACTATTGGTCTCTATGAGTCTGGAGCAAGAGAGTGAGAAGGAAATTAAAGTCTCAAAGAAGAAACTAGTCTACAGGACAAATAGTCTGCATAAACTATGCCCTCACCTACCTTGAGACCAGAAGAACTAGTGGTGCTCTGGTACCACTACCTACTGTTCTGACCAGGGACACTATAGA
>NW_004444241.1:919140-944455 GCF_000243295.1 Trichechus manatus latirostris
CCCTGAGACTATTGCCCTGGGATACCCTTTAAACTTGGAACTCAAACCACTCCTGGAGGTCACCTATTAGCCAAAAGACATAGTGGTCTGTAAAATAAATAATATCACCTGTGAATACTGTGCTCCTCTAAACAATCATCTCAATGAGACCTAATGGTCAACATTTACCCTAGACCAAAGATGAGAAGGTAAGATAGGACAAGGAAGCTTGATGAATGAAAACAGAACAACAGAATGGAAATAATGAGAATGCTGACACATTGTGAAAAGTGCAACCAATATGTTAATATGTATATGTATAGAAATTGTTAAAGGAGAATCTAATGTAAATTTTCTCCAAAATCACAATAAAATATTTTAAAAAAGAAATTCAGATACGGAGCATTCTGGGAGTTTGAGGGGAAGCGAAATGTTGAGAAGTGTGAGGTTCAGCACTAGTTGCGGTAAAGGAAATGAAACGGGGAAGAGCTGAGCAGGGTGCCTGCTGTGCAGCAATAAGGGAGAGCTGAAGTTCACCTCTGCACGGGCACAAGTGCCCAACTGTCATCTCTTGTTGCAACACTGGCCCTCCTCTGCCCCCAGTTTCCTGATTCTTTTTTTCTTACCCTGACCACCACAAAATAGTATGTCAGAGCTAGAGAGGGCTTGTTGGATCATCTGGCCCCAGCTCATTTTCCAGCAGCCCAGAGATATTCAGTGACGTGAAGTAACATTACCAGAGGTGGCTGGGGACCTGGTTTCTGAATGATGATATCATACCTTTGCACCCAACAGCTCTATCTTAGATGTTTAGGAACAAAACGGTGAACTGTGAGCAGGATGACAGGATGGTAGATACAGTTTATCCCTGAATTAATGCTGATTAATGTATCTTTGCCAGCCTGGAGGGAGGTCCCTTATGGTAGTACTTTTTTAGTGACATGTTGGATAAGGACATAGATGTCATTCTCAAAATTGAAGATAACTAACACGATTGGGAGTGGTACTGGGTGATGGAATCTGGATCTAAACATAGTTTGATGGGCTAAATTGTTGGGCCAGATTCGACCAGATGGTCTTTAATAGGGATAAAGGTTGAGTTTGATTCTTTGGTCCCCAGATAATCATCTGCATGTTAGCAAGATGTGTGAGAGGTGGAATAACAACAGTGTGTGAAGACACGGGGATTCTGGTTGGCACAGCATCAGTGAGTCGACCCTGTGATCTGCTTGCCAAAGGCACTAATGTAACACAGAGCTGCACTAGGCAAGCTTTAGAATGATGGAGCTCATAGATTCTAGACTCTTATAGTCAGGCCCTGTTGGGAGTGTGTGGTCAGTTTTAAGAGGGACATGGACAAACCATAAGGTCCAGAGGAAGAAATCAAGATGGTGAGGAGAGACTGTTTCCAAAGAGAAGAACTGGGAAAGAAGACTAAAGAAGCCAATGATAATGGTATTTAAAGTCCTGAAGGGGTGGTGGTCAATCAACTACATCGATTCTGTGTATCTTGAGACCAAAGAACAAAGAACGGTGAGTGGATATAGATTAAATAATTATAGTGAATGATTAAATAATTATTCTAATAATTAAAGCTGTCCAAAGGTGAAATGGGCTTCAATGGGTCGTGGTGAGTTTGCCATCATGGGAAATAATCAAGCATATGCTGGTCAACTACTTTGTGAGAATGTGGTAAAGGACATTCAAGGGCTACAATCTCCCAATCCTGATATTCTGAAAGTTTCGAATCCCTGGAATGGACCAGAGGGCTAGAATGACTCAAAGCCCAGGAAGGTCCTTCACACTGTCCATTTCCCCAGAGTCCTAGGGTTCCTTGGACACTTGCTCTGGGCTCTCAGATTCTTTCTTTCCTCCCTGCTCCAGTTTCTTGAGAATGGCTGGGAGAATTCCTTTATGGCTGATGCCACCATATGCTCATAGAACACTTCCTGGCTGGGGAGGAGGGGGGAACAGGCCAGTTGGTAAAAGAGGAGGGCAGGGCCCCAAGTCTGGACCCAAAAGACAGAGGGCCCCAGAAGGACAGTCCCAACAATACAGTATCCTATTTCACCCAGGGTGTAGTGGGTGCTGACTCAGATTGGTGTACTTGGGGGAAGAGATGCAGAAAACGCATCCAGGAAATGGTGCTGAAAAGCTGGAAAAACTTCTTCAGTTAGAACTAGAGCCTCTGTTACAGAAGCTGGGCACTGCACAGTGATTGGTGAAAATGATGGCAATGCCTTAAAATTGCCCAGAGCAGTGATGGGGCTGGGAACATGGCCAAGAAGCTTACTGCCTGGCACAACCTGAAGAACAACCATCACGACACAACTTCAGGGGGTGCCACCACATTAGGGTTAGGGCATATACAACTTGAATAGTGCCTCCTGGAGTTGTGCCAGGAGGCAGCAGCCCTGAAATTCTTTGCCGCAGAGAGAAACAGAAGCCTTGGAATGAGGTAAGACTGTGGAGGCCTGGGGAAGGATAGGGCACTGCGGCTGGTAGGTGAGCACAGGCGACAAAAGGCCAGTCCCAGGAAAGAGGAGATGCTCCCTTGGGGAAGGGCTCAACTCTCACCTTTTTCCTGTCCCATCCATCCATCCCTCCATCCCTCCCTCCCTCCATCCATCCAACAACCATGCTAGGCACCAGGGCTATGTACAGCCTAGTAAGCAAAACACAGACTCAGTCCCTGTCCTCATAGATCTTACGGTCTAGAGCATGGCTATCTAGTTGAACTTTCTAAGACATGGTGTAGAAAGGCAAGTCAAATAATGACATAAGCAAATGTAAAATTACGGCTCTGTCAACTGCTCTGCCCCTATGGAGAGTATATGGTACTGGATGAGCACCTAGTGGGAAGCAGTCATATCTGGGGGTGGGGGTGGACTTCCCAGAGACAGCAGCCCTTGCGCTGGGACTGTGGATGAGGAGGAAGATCCCTGACTTTGGGCTCCATTGCATATCTCCCCTCTGCCCCTCCAGCACCAGGTCCTGTGGTGCCTCTGTCATAGCTCATCACCACTTTCGGGTGGTGCCCCCACTTTCACTCCTGATGTGGAGTATCCAAGGGGGCTCGTTTGCCTGCGTGTCCCTGTCACCTAGCACAATGCCTGCACCATGGTGTGTGCTCAACAAACGATTATGGAATTCAGACAGTCAGTCAATCATCAGCCAGCAATTATCGAGCGCCTCCTATGGGCTGGGTTGGGACATAGCGGTGAACAAACAGATAAGGTCCCTGCTCTCTTGAAGCTTATATTTTAGTTGGAGAGACAAACTTTATAGAGGTAAACACACAAAAAAGATGATTGCAGAGTCACAGGTGCCAAGAAGAAAATTAACTGGGGTATTGAGACAGAGTTGGTGGGAAGAGTGGTCCTCTGAAGGGATGAACAAGTAAATGAATGAATGGTGAGCCATGGAGGCCCGAGCAAGACAGGCTGCATCCTGGGGGATCAGGAGAGGAGTGGGGACTCCTAAATCTCAGGGTGGAAGCATGGGGCAAGGCGGGAGGGTTGGCCAAGGAGTGGCTGCACTCCAGGCTTGAGGCACCAGGAGGGAGTGGACGGGAGTGGTGTGGAACCTCAGAATTGGTGTAAAGGAGGAGAATGTCTAGAACTGCTGACAGGAGCAGTACTATGTCTCCCTGTCCTCTGTGCACCCAGTGTGACTCAGGCTTGAGCTCTGTGCCCTGGCACGCAAGACTAGGGGTACAGTAAGGCAGGAAGGGCCTGCAGTTGAGGTTCAGGGAGCATGATGAGGATTGGCTGCCATCCTCAGAGGCCCACCCCCACAGAGGTACCAGGATTCCCATAGCTGGCCACCCTGTTGGGAAGTCCTCTCCCAAACTCCAGGTCACTGAGTCGGGCGCGTGGAGGCTGAGGTGTGGCGTGTGGGGCTGAGGCCAAGGACTAATGAACACTAGAGGGCAAAGAGTCCCAAGAGGGCCATTTCTGAGACACAGATGCTGCTGTGGGCTGGCCCAGCCTGTCTGCCTCCAGGGAGGGAGGGTGGGATCCTCACCAGTGGGTCCCACTGGGTCTGTGAGTTCAGCCACACTCCAGTTCAGTTCTGTGCTGCAGGGTTCAAAGGTTCTGTGTAGGGGAAATGAGGGGTCTAAGACCCAGCCCCTGACCTGGGCGGGGGGTCACCTTCTATCCAGGGGAAACGATAAGCCAATCAAGAGCCAGCTAAACGTCATAGGAGGTTTTCCCAAAAGGGAGCGACAACAACAGCATAAGAAACCAGGAGAAGCTTCTGGGAGGTTGCGATGGGCCTTGGGGGATGAATTCTGGCAGGTAGAAATGGGGCCTGGGGGTGTGGGTGGCACTTCAGGGATCAGAACAGCCCAAGCAAAGTGCAGAGGAGAGAAGTGTGGTCAGATTTAGAGAAGGGCAAGATGCTGAATTTGACCAGGAGGTCCTTAGGTTCAGTGAGCTTGAGAATTCTTTCACCATTCTGTCCAGCCCCCATCCCTCCTCTGCCAAGAGTCCCCCCCGCTCCCCTCCCTCTTGTTGTTAGGTGCCATGGAGTCTATTCTGACTCATAGTGACCCCATGTGACAGAGCACAACTGCCCCATAGGGTTTTCTAGGCTGTAATCTTTATGGAAGCAGATGGCCAGGTCTTCCTCCCTCAGAGCCACTGGGTGGGTTTGAACCACCAGCCTGTTGGTTAGCAGCCAAGCACTTAACCATTTGTACCACCAGGGCTCCTTACCCCTCCCCGTCAAAACAAAACAAAACAAAACAAAAAAACTAAGCAGAGGCAGCATGATGCAGGGGAAAGAGCTTGCACTCAGAAGTCATACATATTTGGTCAAATCCAGATGCCTCTGCTGTTAAGACCTGCAAGCTGGCCAAGTTAATCAACTGTTCTGAGCCAGCTTCCTCAGCTGTAAACTATGGGGGTAACAGTACTTATCTGGCAGATGAAAGGATGAACTAAGACCTTGATACAGTGTTGAGATCACGGCAGGTGCTCAGTAGGCATTAATTCTCTCACCCCCTGTACTGACAAGAGTCCAGCTGGCTCTCTGTGTTAGGCTGACAGCCAAAGCCCGACGCCAAGTCACCTTTACAATGCTTGCACAAACCCCTTGAAGGATGCTGGCTGGCACCACCAGTCATAGACTCACCTACCTGCTTGGACAGTGTCTATCTGCTGAATTTTGGCTTTGCTTGTTTCTTCTGGAACCACCTCTCCAGTGAGGGAGGAACCAAGATCTACCCATTTGCAGATAGGGGTGTTTGTGTTCATACTTGCCAAGAGAAATTGCACAAAGCTGACCTACTTCCTTCCTCCGTCTCCTCCCCCGCTTTCCTTGCAGGCTCCTCCATTTCCAAGGACCTAAGAAAGGGTTCTTTTCTCTCCCACGTTGCCCCCATTATCAAGTAAAGCTTCCAGTTACTCTCTGCTTCTGGCACACGAGTCCAGGCAGGCCCTGTGGTCCCTTGACCTGGCTTTGAAACAGGCCTGCACCTGGGCCCTGGCTGGTAACAACTGTTCACCCCCATAGCAGGCCCACTGTTGAGTTCTCTGATGCCCCTTGGTGCCAAGGGCAACAGTATCCTGCCCAGCAAGGCCATCCAGCAGGCAGAAGACGCAGCCTGTGTCCCTCCCAGGTGATTCCTGCCTCCTCTGCAGCTCAACATTGGGCCAAGTCAGGCTGGTCAAACTGGAGGCCACGAGGCCCTTGGAATGACCCTGGGTGACAGCACCCACAGGCATGTGCGTGGGGCTGGCTGAGGGGGTCATGGAGGGAAAGGGAAGACCCAGATGGTCAGGGATGCCCCGGTTGCCTGGAGGAAGTAACTAAGGCAGAGATGAGGTTTGACAGAGAAAGGCAGGGATAGGAATGTTGTAACAACCACAGGAAGGTGAAACCAGACTGGGGAGGAGGTGATCCAGGTGAACTCTCTCCTGCATCTTTGAGCTCCCACTCTGGTCCTCCAGTGCTCTCTGATTGTTTCATGTGTGATAACTGAAAGCAATTTGAAAGCCAGACCTTTGTCTCATAAAGCCTGCCTGTAGCCCCCGCACCTCCCCACCCAAGGCCTAACCCAAGGCTGGGCACTGAGAGTGGCTGCAGCAAACACAGCTGACTGCAAGATGGAAGACAGGAGTCCCAGGAAGCAAAGGGGCCAGTGAGGAGGGCAGGTGACAGTGTGCTGAGGGGTGAGGAGAATCGGGGAGGGCAAGTGAGGGTGTGCTGAGGGGTGAGGAGGATCAGGGAGGGCAAGTGAGGGTATGCTGAGGGGCGAGGAGGATCAGGGAGGAGAGGTAAGGGTGTGCTGAGGGGCAAGAAGGATGGGAAGCCTGAGAGACCGTAGGCAAAAAGGCCCAGGGAGGAACAGCCTTGTGGGGGGGGATGGACCAACCTAGGGGGTTGAGGACAGGGACAGACATGGTGGGGGAGGGGCTGTAGCAAAGTGACTCCTGAGTCACCATGGGGGATCTCCCCAGGGATGGAAGGCCAAGCTAATGAACGGACCTGATGCCTCACATAATACTTCAGATAATGCCAAGGCCTTTGGGGGTCATGAGTGGGTGGTAGCAGGCTGAGGTAGAAAGATGGGCAGCTCTGGCCCAGCCACCTTGCTTTGATTCATCCATTGGGCCCGGGATCCTGTGGGGCCCTCATGCATGCTTCTCATTTGCTATACCTTCATCCCCACCCTAGTCACTCACATTGCCTCGCCACTCCCCTTTCCTGCCAGGCACCTCCCTCCCCACTCATGGGTCCAGCAAGGACTTTAGGAGCCCATGTTGGGTCCTCCTCAGTGACTTGTCCCGAAGCTAGAACCTCAGATCCCTGGACCCATCCCTGCATCCATCACCCTTCCTGGTTAATGCAGGTCAGAGCTGGTCAGAGCGCGCGTCCATGGGGCGCCACAGCCTGCCTTCTTTTGGCACCCCAACCCTTGGGCGGTTTGCTCTAGATAGAGGAACCTCACTGCAGGTGTGACATGCATCTCAGCCACAGTGTTTAAGTCCAATTCTGTGAGGAGACCAGGGCTGGGCAGGGCTGCTTGGGCTGGTTTCCTGTGTGTTTATCATTGGGTCATTACTCTCCATCATTTAAACTGTTATCCTCCTTCTCTCTTACCCCCCCTGCTGGCTGAGTAGGGAAGTTTCTGGTGACGGGAGCAGGTGCATAAGGACTTGGGAAGGGCTGTTGCCTAACTTAGAACTGTAGAACACAATGGACAGAACAGGCTTTAAACAAACAAACAAAAAGTTGCTGTCACGTCACTTCCGACTCATGCTGTTGTTGTTAGGTGCTGTTGAGTCGGTTCCAACTCACAGTGACCCTGTAAGGACAGAGTAGAACTGCCCCATAGGGTTTCCAAGGAGTGGCTCGTGGATTTGAACTGCAGACTTTTTGGTTAGCAACTACGCTCTTAACCACTATACCACCAGGGCTTCAAAGTAAGGTTTCCAAGGAGCAGCTGGTGGATTCAAACTGCCGACCTTCTGGTTAGCAGCCAAGCTCTGAACCACTATGCCACCATGCTGACCCCAAACATTTCAGAGTAGAACTGTGCTCCAGAGGGTTTTCAATGGCTGTGTCCTTTTGGAGGCAGATTGCCAGCCTTTCTTCCGAGGCGCCTCCGGGTGGATTTGAACTGCCAACCACCCAGGGACTTCTAGAACAGACCTCAGAGATTGGAGTATAGAACTTCTTCAGTGGAGAGAGGCCCAGATTCATACACAGTCAAAGCTCTCCTCTGAATATGTTTAGATATGTGCTTGTACAGGTATAGGCTCTCTCTGTGGCTACCCAAGAATATGGTAGCACTGGTTTCCTCTGGATTGGAGACTGGTGGTTAGAGGGCAGGAATGGGAAGGAGAGAGACTCTTCACACTTTTGTTATCTTTTGGATTCTGAGTCATGTGAATGTTACCTATTAAAAAAATAAAATGCAGAATAAAAATCTCTTTCCCACCCTTCCCTGGGCTCCTTTGGGGGATTAACCCTTTTCAGGGGACCGGACAAGACCCTTGATTTACTCTAGTGAGGATGGGAGCTGCATCTCAGCCAGCCCCTCAGTGTCCTACAAGCTGATGAGTGCTCCAGCAAGCACACCACTGGGACAGTAAATGGGGGCTGCCCCAACAAAGCAACAGGAAGGCCACAGTTACTGCAGACACTGTGGGCAGCCTTGGGGAGCCTCAGCTCTTACCCTGCAGTTTTACAAAAAGGGAGATGGTTGTTCTCTGCCCCTCTGATTTACAGCAGCCATCCATTTCTTTGGATGGTCATCTAAGCTGCTAATGACCGTCCAAAGTAATAGTGCTTGGCTCCTCTTTGGAACACACCCGGTGGCCTTGACTCAGGTTGGGACAAGCCCCTGAGCAGGAAAGGCAGCCCTAAGGGGCTCAGGCAGAAAGCAATTCTGGTGGTACTCATATAGACAGGAAGGAAATGAGTGTCAGTGCCAGCAGGGGTTTCTCTTCTCTGCCTCTCACTTGGATTTGGGCAGTATCTTTCTCCCAAAGGAGCCCTGGTGGCGCAGCGCTTAACAGCTCAGCCACTAACCAAAAAAGTTCGGCAGTTCAAATCCACCAGCCATTTCTTGGAAACCCTATGCAGCAGTTCTACTCTGCCCTGTAGGGTCGCTATGAGTCGGAATTGACTCAGTGGCAGTGGGTTTGGTTTGGTATGGTACGAGTTTTCTCCCAAATTCCAGGAAATCATAAACACCGGGGAATCCGCCCTTGCTTGATCAGGCCCAGCTGGAAGGCAGCAGGCATCCCCGAAGAGATGAGGAGTGAGGGGGAAGGACAGAAGCACGAGATTGGGGTGTGCTCCTGCCTTGGGTTGTGGAGGCATGGGGAACAGCAGGAACAGGTCTGGAGGAAAGGGGTCTTGTCTCAGGAACAGAGCCCCTTTGTACATCTTTGAGTCTTTCTTCTAAGTACTTAACATTTTGTGGAGCACAAAGTCAGCATTCAAAAACATGCTAAAGGAGAAATGAGATCTCTATCAGCCTCCAGAACACATTTCAATTCAGAGGCAAAAAGTAGAATGTTGGGACAAGGAAAGCCAAGGCACAAAGAAGGACCTGTAAGGGTCCCCAAGGCTCACCAAGGACACACAGCAGAGGCCTTCTCTTCATATTAAGGATTTGGGAGGTGAGAAAGTCTACCTTATTCCACTGAGATACGCCAAACCACCCTGGCCCGGCTGAGGAGAGATGCAGAGTGGTGACGTCAGGCCAGGAGCGTTAGAACTTGCTAGCATAGAGGGTCATAATCCACTTGGGCATGCGGAGGAAGCCTGGCAAGTAGGAGGCCAGCCAGCCCAGGCTGGAGACGTGGGTGAGAACGGAGCTCACGGACAGATAGTCTTGGACCGGGCGGCCTGAGGACAACAGGAAGAGGAGGGGGAATAGACCCTTGTCTCCCACTCCTTGGACACCCCAATCTTGGCTAAAGAAACTGAGTGGGATGTGAGGAAGGAAGGGACAGGGAGACAGTGAGGGAGAAAAAGCAAGCAGGAACATAGGAGGAGAGGTCCAGGCTGGCTGTTGGGCCCAGAGCTCTTACCATCTACATCCCGAAGGTCATAGCGTCATGCAAGGTCACAGGATGGCAGCACCTTCCCACTCAGGCTCAGGATATCAGGGTCTGTGGGCACATGTAGAGCTGGAGATGGCCTGGGAATGGCACAGAGTGACAGGGTTTGGGCTCAGTGGGATGGGGCACCACTGAGACAGGCTCAGGAGCCCAGGAGAATTGTTTCTCTCTGTTCCTAGGAAGGTTCCGGGCCTCTGGCTCCTGGCCACACCTCCTAGGACCCAGTTCCTAATGGTTCCAAACCTCACACTGGGAATCCTGACCCTTTGGGCTTCCAAAGGCCAGAGAAAAGAAGGGTTTACTCCTCAACCACCTCCTGAACCAGGACCCAGCACTGGCTGCCACTGCCCTGCAGATCCTCCATGCCCTTTCTTGTGACTAGTTGCCCCCAACCTCTTTACCTGTTGCCAGAGCCACGATACATTTGCCACTTAATTCTGTAGTCTCCGCGGATGAAAAAATAGGTCTGAACTGAAACACAGGACAGAGAGGTGAAGGGTTAATACTGAGTGCATTGCCCAAGTCTCCTTCCGCCTTTCAGCTTCTATTCCAGGAGAGAGGCCCTCCTTGCTCCACCTGTAGGAACCACTCTTCCCCCATATCCAAATGAGCCTGTGCCACTCCCGGGCACCAGGACCCACTGCCTTTCCTGAGTGGGAGGATCTGGGGGTACTGACTAGTGTCTGGACCTTTTGGTTAGTAGTTCAGTGTGGGGGTCAAGAGCATGGGCTTCGGAACTCGACAGCCTTTCCACCTGCCTAGTAAGCCTTTCCATTTATGACATATGTGACTTTGAGCAAGTTTCTTACCTTCTCTGAGTTTCAGTTTCTGCATCTGTAAGATGAAGATAATATCTCCCTCATAGGATTAAAGGAAATGGTGTGTGTTCAGGGCTTAGCCCTGCGCCTGACCACAGTAAGCTCACAGTAAATAAGCAGTAGTTACTCTTGTCACTGTTGTTATTGTCTCATCACTGCAGATGGAGAGGCTGCTTCCTCCATACTCTCTGCCTCCCCCATCCTCCTTTTGCCAACCTGCTTAAGCAGGGGATCCTCAGTGGTATTCTCCTTGGCCATATGCTCCTTCAGCAGTTCTGTCTGCACCAACCCTGGCCACAGAGACACGTAGCGAACTCCATGGCGATGCAGCTCACGGGCACAGTCAGCAGCCAGCCTGTCGCACCGTGGAGAGACAGAGGGAGGGTGAGTGCCAGGGCACCTGGCTGTGTCACCTTCCTCTCCCACCCTCTGTGCTCCTCCTGGGGATGCCCCAGCCCCCTGCCCTTCCCAGAAGCCCTCAGGGCTCAGCTGCCTGCCTTCCCCAGTACGATGTTACTCTGGCCAGTGCAGAGGGGCACAAGCAAAGAACTGTGCATGGAGGGGCGGAGGGAGAGGTGAAGGCCAGCCAGCTTTATCATTCCGACCCACCAGGGACTGTGTCTCCTGAACCCTGGGTAACATCACTGTCCCATACCCCCTCCTCGGCCTCCGTGCCTCTGGCTCCTCACCGCAGCTTTGCCCACACCATAGGGGACACTGAAGGCATACTGCAACCCTCCAAAGGAGATGACCACGATGAGCCCCCGGCCAGATGGTACCATCAGCCGCGCCCCATACACTGAGCACAAGTAGTGGCCTCCGGAAGATGGGGTGGGGTAAAGAAGAGGAATTAACACTGCTCAGTGCTGGGCTGGAGCCCTGGTGGCATAGTGGTTGAGCTACGGCTGCTAACCAAAATGTCGGCAGTTTGAATCCACCAGCCGCTCCCTGGAAACCCTATGGGACAGTTCTACTCTGTCCTATAGGGTGGCTATGAGTCGGAATCGACTCCACAGCAGCTGGTTCGGTTTTTGGTTCAGTGCTGAGCTGGCGCTGCATCATCTCGGCAGTGTCGCCTGCCCTCTAGTGGCTGTAGACAGAAGAGGGAAGGCTGCAGACCTGGGAGATGGGGGCTGGAAGCCAGTTCTGAGGAAAACTGGTAAAAACCAACCAGTGACAGATGAGAAACGATAATCTTTAGAAAATATAATGGAATAAAATTCACAGTAGCAATTACAAACGTTAAAAAACCTCAGGGGGAGGGGAACTTGAGAATACATATAGAAAATACATGGAAAAAAACTACAAAATTCAAGTGCAGTTATAATCTGTTCTATGGTAAGAAGAATCAACATGTAAAACAACAGTTCTAATTAAGCCAACCCATACATTCAATTACATCTTATATCTGGGTAAGACATTTTGGAGAAATTGACAAAATAATCGAAAGCTCAATGAGAAGAATAAACTGTGAAAACAGCCAAGAAAATCCTGAAAAAAGCAGAATAATGTCTGGTGGGTGAGAGGGATATACTCCCCCTCCGGTATCAAAACGTACAATAATGATATGACAGTTACAAGCATGCAGTACTGGCATTATGACAGATAAATCGATGAAACAAAATAGTCAATAATTAGATCCAAGTGTAAATGAGAATTCAATGTATTATCAACGGAGCATTTCAAATCAATGGGGAAAGATGGATCACTCAATAAATAGATTCAGGAGGACTGGCCAGCCATGGAGTGGGGGTGGGGGAGCACTGACTCTCTACTTCATTTTTTACTTCAAGATGAATTCTAAAAGGATTAAGTATTTGAAAATAAAAAATGAAAGCACAAAAGTACTAGAAGAAAACATGGGTGAAGGTGTTTTATAAACTTGGGGTAAGGAGGACTTTTCTTAGCATGACACCAAAATAAATGCAATAAAAAAAAACACTGACAAATTATTTGACTTAAAACATATATATATACACACATGTATATGAACATATATATACACACACATACAAAATTACAAATATGTATATATAGACTGTGGGGACAGCTTGCATGCAAAAAATAAATAATAAATTGGGGGAAATATTTACAAAACATGTCAAAGGAATCTTGTTCTATAAAGATCTCTTCTAAATCAGTGTGAAAAGAAGACTAATGTAATAACACAAATGCCAATTCATAAAAGAATAAACAGTCAATAAACAAATTAAAAAAAAAACAACTCAACCTCACTAATTATTAAGGAAACATTAATTAAAACAACTTTGAGATATTTTTGGTTTATTAGAGTTTTGACAAAGATTAAAAGCCTGATAATGTCTGGTACCGTTGAGGATATGGGGAAAAGATACTTCCCTTCATTATCATGGGACTATAAATTGGTGGGATTTTTTTTAGAGGGCAATTAGATAATGTTTATGAAATCTTTAATCTTAATTTAGTTAATTTTAATCTTAAATTTTTTGCCTCAAGAATTCCACTACTGGAAGTTACGATGTAGAAATACTTGCTCAAATTTAAAGGCATCCAGGGCAGTATTATTTAATTGCTAAAAATTAGAAACAATCCAGTTGCTAAAAATAAGGATTAACTCACTGCTATCGAGTCGATTCCAACTCATAGTGACCCTATAGGACAGAATAGAACTGCTCCGTAGGGTTTCCAAGGCTGTAAATCTTTATGGAAGCAGACTGCCACATCTTTCTCCTGAAGAGTGGCTGGTGGGTTCAAACCACCAACCTTCTGGTTAGCAGCCGAGCGCTTAACCACTGTGTCATCAGGGCTCCAACAAGGATCAGATAAATAAATTATGCTACATCTTCCCAATAGACTATTTTGTAGGTATTAAAAAGAATGAGAGATATTATTGTGAACAATCTAAAAGAATATATACCAGACTATTAATAGTAGCTATCTCAAGGGTGGGAGGAAGGAGTGGTGGTGAGTGGAATACGATTATACAGATTTTTAGTTTTTGTTATATATATATATATATATATATATATATACACATATATAAATAATACACACATTTGGTAATCAGAAAAAACTTCTTTTGCCATGGGGAACGGTTACCAAAAAAACCCAGCAAATCTATTGCGGTCAAGTTGATTCCGACTTGTACTGACCCCCACAGGACAGAGGAGAACTGCCCCATAGGGTTTCCAAGGAGTGGCTGGTGGATTCGAACTGCCGACTTTTTGGTTAGCAGCCATAGCTCACCTTAGCTCTTAACCACTGTGCCACCAGCGCTCCAGTTAGGACCCTCCAAATGAAAACCAATAGAGAGTTACAGTTTCAAAAGGAAAGCCCAGACCAAGATAATGCAGAAAAAAAGCACAATGAATGCGTGTGTGAGGGTAGGGGTGGAGTGAAAAGGGCTGGTGGGCTGCCAAGAGACTTACAAAGTGGCCTTCACTTTGGAGAATTGATCAGGGCCCAGGGCCTGGGGTTTGAGCCTCTGCCTCGTAGGCTCAAAACCCTGACCAGCAAGAGATGAGGGTATGGAAGGTACCTCTGTTTGGAGGGTTATGGATGTGGGCACTGCCAATTTCCAGCTCTTTGGGTTTTCCTTTCTTGCTTCTGGGCTGACCATCCCCCTCTGTCCTCATAATCTTTCTTCCATTTTGGAAATTACAATCATATTCTATTCCCGCTTTTTTTGGATTGCAGCTAAGAGTAGCAGAATTGGAGCTGTGGGTATTTTTAATCACTTTATCACAGATTTGCAGATAATCTCTTGGTTATTCCCACATCCATCGAGCATAGTTGAAATACCTGAGGAAGTAACATCATTCCAACAGTAATAAACAGAGACATAAAACCAAAAGCAGTTGCTGTCGAGTCCATTCCGACTCACGGAGACCCATGTGTGTCAAAGTAGAACTGTGTTCCACGGGGTTTTCAATGGCTGATTTTTGGAAGTAGATCACTAAGGCCTTTCTTTCAAGGCACCTCTGGGTGGACTCCAATCTCCAATCTTTGGGTTAACAGCCAAGTGGGTTACCTATTTGCACCACCGAGGGACTCAGCTGGTACATATTAGGCTGAGTCAGTTCTGAATGCCGTGTTTTCCCTCGTTCCTGTGCCAGATATATGGGGACCCCATGACAATCCTGCCCTCTCTAGTCTGATCTGGGAGCACCTGTGCCTGTGGGTCACAAGAGAGGATGGGGGAGGGGGGCTGGCACTCACTCTTTCTTATTAATCTTCTCTTGAGCTAAAACAAAACCATTTTTTGCTCTATTTTTGAAAATACAAACCATGGGTGGTGTGCATTACTGAGGGAAGGAGGCTCCCTTTCAGTCACGCATCTGGATGGGCAGGGAGTAAGGCAGGAGAGACGTCAAGGGCTCGTTCTGATGAAAATTACATTCCCAGGTACAGACCCCCTGGAAGGAACTTCTCCAGAGGTAAGTGGTACAAATGGGACAGAAAGGAGAAGAGAGAGGGAAGGGTTGGGGAGTCTGGAAGGAAAAGGAGAGGAGGAGTTATGGGGAAAGGCCCTAGCCCTCAGCCCTCGGCCTGGCTAAGTGAGTAAGGGAAGCCTGGACCCTTGTAGTGGGATAAGGGGGACACCCACCTGAGTCCAACATTGTTAATGTCATCTGGGAAGGCAGGGCTTTCCCAGAATGCATTCTTCTTGTTGTTGAGGATAGCCTGGAAGGCACGGGGAGGGCAATGATCTGAAGGCAGGAAGGTGTGAGGGGCTGGGTAATGGAAGGGACAATGAGTGGGGATAAGGACTCAGGGATCAAAAGGGGAGGTCAGAAGCATGGAGCTGGAATCAGAGTTCAAAAGGCCCCTGGACCCCGGCATAGGCGTTGCTGACCAGCATATCCAGACGCCAATGCTGCTCGCGGTCCACCTGCTCAAACAGGCTTTGCACTTCACTCTCCTGGCTTGAATCGCATACCACGGGCACACACCGGCCCCCGCAGGACTGCGCCTGGAGAGGGACAGAGGGGATATGAGCTCACAGTCACACATGAGTATGAGACATAATGTAACTCCTCCACCCAAAGTGGGCTTGGGAGCTGAGAAGCCAATCATAGGAATCATGGCTAGCAACTGAAGGACCATGTCAGGCAATACCGCCCTCTGGTGTCTGAGGAGTTTCAGGAATTATAGTCCCTTTTAACTCCATAGAACCCAGGGTCAGGTGGATTGGCATCTCATGCTTAAAGTGAACAAACATTTACTGAGGCTTACCATATGCAAGGCATTGTGCTTTGAGGACAAATAAGGCACGGAAAGTTCTCTAAAGAAATGAGTAACTATCCTTTCCTAGTCCTTGGTCATTTCCATCTCTCATGCCCTTAGCTCCCCACACTTTACCACTCACCTCGCAGAGCCATACAATTCTAGCCCTCTTACCCTCACTCCATCTCTCCTCCTTGGTAACTGAGAAATCAAAGCTCTTAGGCATGAACTATTTCTACTTCCCATTCTGCCTTATCCTCTACAAATGTACCCCATCCTCCAACTTCAGAGGAAGAAGGTTGACTTATTCAAAAACAATCTCCTTATCTTCCTGACCCATGCTCTGGATTCCACCTCTTACCTTCTTGTCTGAACTACTGCAATGCCTCCTGACTGCTCACTTGACCTCCAGTCTTTCTGCCTTAAATGAATTCTACATACTACAGCCAGTGTGGACTATTTAAAACACAGATCTGGACATCTTGTTGTTCTGCTTAAAATCTTCCAACCGGATCCCCATCTCTTCCAGAATAAAGTTAAAATTCTTTGCCAGAGTCTTCCAAGACCAGTTCTCTGCTTCCTCTCCAGCCTCTCGCCCACCACTCCTCCCTTGCACTTTTATGCTCTGGCATTGTTTCTAACAGCCATGCTCTTTTACCACTGTCCCTCTGCTTATGTAGCTCCCTTTGTTAGAATGCTTTTCCTAACTTTCCTTACCTGACTCTTACCGTTTAAGACTCAGTTTAAAAAACCTCCTCCTCTGGCACCTCCGGGCACACCCCTATATGATCCCCATGTTCCCTCTCTGCACTCCCAGAACATTCTGTGCACACCTTCCTCTTATCATTTACCATATTCTCATTACATTGAAATGATCAGTTTCTGCATGTGACTTCTTGTTGAACTTCATCTTTTAAGAGCACAAACCATATTTTAGTAATCTGGTTAACTCCAGTGTTCTTCCCAGTGCCTGGCAAACCATAGTCACCCAAATATTTATCACATTGAGATCTAGTAGGGAAGTCTAACTTCCAAATGAAAACGTACACTTCAATAAAATCTTGCCTAACATAGAGGAGAGCACAGGTCCACAATCCTTTAGCAGCAATTCCAAAATCCCTGATGGGCTCGATCAGAAAGTTTTTCTCATAAAACTCACTTGGTGGCAAAACTTGACCTGACCTGAAGTTATTTATGGTGTTTATTTAGCCCATTTTGAGTAAGTATTGCTGTTTTGCTGAGCGTAAGGAATTATAGGCAGACTGGAGAAGGAACGGTTAATCCAAAAGGCCCCTCAGGTGGTTTCTGCCACTGTGGTCCCACTGTAGTCCCAGAAGTGCTCACCTCCTGAGCAGTGGCCTGGAGTGTGTCCAGATGGCGGCCAGTGATGTAAACTGTGGCTCCTGCTTGGGAGAGCTGCAAGGCGATGCCGCGGGCAATACCCCTAGAGGCACCAGTTACCACGCACACTTGGCCCTTCATGGGACCTGCCATGACTCACAAGCAAAGAGGGAAAAACTGTGGAAGCAAGGACTTGCTCTGAGAGAAGCCTATACATTTTGTGTGGAGGGGGGATGCCAACTGGGGAAGGAAAGGGAGCAAAGATTGGGATCCTATGAGGGGAAGGGAGAAATTTGAGGGGACCACTAAGTGGGGGCCCCAGGGCAGGGCTTGTGGCCCCTTTTGGAAACCCTGGTGGTGTAGTGGTTAAGAGCTATGGCTGCTAACCAAACGGTCAGCAGTTCAAATCCACCAGCTGCCCCCTTGGAAACCCTATGGGGCAGTTCTACTCTGTTCTATAGGGTCACTATGAGTCGAAATCAACTCGACGGCTACGTTTTTTTTTTTTTTTTGGGGAGGGGTGAAGAAGGGGGCAGGTGGGGTTATCCAGGACTGGACACCTACTGGGATCCACTGAATGGGGCTGACTGGGTGGGGGGTTATGGCATGGCGGCCCCTCAATACGCGTCCATGCAGAGTCCTGGACTATCTGGTGCTGTGGCCCCTGGTCTACCTCAGTCCCGCGGAGCCCGGGGCGCGGCTTCCTGGTCGGGGGTGAGCGCGAGGCCCTGGGACCCTCATCCGAGTGGGGTGCTCGCGTCCCTTACCTGCCACCGGTGAAGCCTCCGGAGTCCTCCCGTCGTCTAGCTAACCACACCTGCAGCTCGAGAACTTTGATTCCTGCCGAGGGTGCGAGACGACGTTACCAGGATTGGGGCAGGGTACAGAGCTGGGATGGAAGTCCAGGCTCTGGCTCGAGTTGAGCAGGCGATGTGGAGGCGGGGCTTAGGGAGAGGGCCACTGTACCTGCGCTAAAGTTCTGCGGCGTTTAGGGATTGGTGTGGTTTGGGTCCAGGGACGAGTGGGCGGAGCCCTGGGGTCGGGACACGTAAATGGAGGCGGGGCGATCCGAAGGACACACCCACGACCTCCCTGCCGGAGGCCGGCGCGGCGCTATGACGCATTACGCTACGCCTTGAGTGTTTCGGCGTGTCTAAACTCGGTCTGGTTGAGTGAGGCACTTTGACCCTAAGGCAGGTTTCAGAGCCGAAACCCGTCGGAGCACCTATGGGGCTGGATTCGCGCTCTCCCCAGAAGACAGGGCGCCGGTTCCCAGATGGCGGTAAACGGTGGCGCGGGGCCAAGGAGTCGAGTCGCCCACCGACAAGCCGCGAGCCTCAACCCCGCCCGCGTCCGGACGGGCGTTCGGAGCCGGCTCTTGCTGCACACGTCCACCTGAGCCCCGAAGCTTTGGGATATTTCCGCCGGGCGCTCTCGGCGCTGAAAGAGGCTCCCGAGACCGGGGAAGAACGAGGTAGGGAGCAACTTTGAGGTGGATCCAAGAGAGATTTTTTTTTGTCTGAGCAAAATATCCAGGACAGGAAAGGAGATTTGTGGGGGGGGGGGTCCCCAGAGCATGGGGTCTTAGTTTCATCTCCTCTTCTTTGCCTCCCACCCCTTGGTTGAGTGATGGAACATAACCTTATCTTTCTCTGCGCCTTCCTAAACTATTTCTTTTCAGAGCTAATGGTGCAGAATGTACTGAAGGAAGTGGAGGCTCAGGCCCTAGCTGTGGCCACAAACAGGTCTGGCAGTGAGATGCTACAAGAATTGTTGGAGTTCAGTCCCTTGAAACCGCTGTGTCGAGTATGGGCTGCTCTACGCCCCAGCTTGCGCTTTGTGGCCTGTCATCGGTGCGGGATCCATGTGTTGCAAAGTGCTTTGCTGCAGTTGCCTCGATTGCTGGGCAGCCCCGCAGTGGAGGAGGAGGAGGAAGAGGATGGAAACGATGGTCCTTTGGAGACCCTGGAGGAGCTGGTCCTGGGACTAGCAGCCGAGGTGTGTGATGACTTTCTTTTCTACTGTGGAGACACATATGGCAGCTTCGTGGTCAGAACTCTGCTGCAGGTGTTAGGAGGGACTCTTCTGGAATCTGAGAGAACCAGGCCCCGTGGATCCCAATCATCTGGTAAGTATTACAGGAGAGGGAAGTGGACATAGAAGGAGAGCTAGGAAGTTCAGAAGGAGAGAGTAAGCAGAAGAGTAAGTCCTCGGGGGAGCTTGACCATAAAGAATTAGCAGAGAAATTAGGACAGGGTTTAGCAGGCCAAAGATTAGTGTATGCCGAGGCCCAGAGGGGTGATTCATATAGAGCAATGGATTTCAGACTTTTTTTTTTAACCACAATCTACAGCACAAAAAAAAGTTTTTTAACACTTGTAAGCATACATATATGTATGTATACACATATTGGATTCAAGCAAAAGTTCAGGAAACAATACCCTTACTACATGCAATCCACTCTGATATTTTCTTTCCTTTTTTTTTTTTTTTAAAAAAAATTCTGTCGTATTCCATTAAAAGATGCTGATTGAGATGAATTTTTGATTCACTGAATTGATTTCATGTTACACTCATAGGCCATGACCTATGTTTTGAAAAACTCTGAGAAATAAGGTTAGAGAATTTAGATGAGGCCTGATTTTGGAACACCTCGAATACCTGGTTGAGGAGTCTGGACTATTTCCTGTGGACCATGGGGGAGCTGGTGGGAGTTTTTTAGAAAAATTAAAACAGAAATATAGTCTCAATTGAGTCATCCAGATGAGAAGAGACATTCAGGTATACCATATGTGTTCTGTGTCCCCAAGCTGAATCTTTGTTTATCAGTGGAATTCATCTCCCCCCTGGATGGCAGTTTGTGATCTCATCACTGTGCATGTTCTTCATCTTCCTTCAGAAGTGGGAAGGGCCCCAGCTTGGGAATGTAAGCCAACTGATTTTGAGGTCCCAGAAGCCTTCCTGAATCGCCTTCAGGACTTGAGTTCCTGCTTTCTGAAGGACATTGCTGGTAAGGAGCAAAGTAGGAGAGGGCTCTATAATTCACTTTTCTAGAAGTGCTTACCTACAAACAAGGCCCTTCCTTAGATCAGCCTTATTCATCTTCTCAAACCTGGTCTTGTTGATATTGTAAAGCACTTTGTAAAGACCCTTTGTGTCCATAGCCCCTTGTACCTTGTTGCTTAAAGTTTGAGGTTGTGCAGGTCGCCTGGAGTTTGAGAAAGCTGCTTTTATTATTTCTGCCTTTTCCCACAGTGTTTATCACTGACAAAATCTCCAGCTTCTGCCTTCAAGTGGCCTTACAGATCTTACACCTCAAACTGCCCCAGCTTTGTGCCCATCTCTGCAGTGCTGTGATTGACTATCTGAGTACTCGCAATTCCTCAGCAGATGGCAGGTATGATCAGGGTTTCAGAATCAACCAAGGTTGATTGGGCTGTGTGAAATGAATGGGGTGATGTGACGCAATGGCATTTTGGATGAAGTAGAATTAACACTGCTTGATCTCTTTCTTGTTGTCCCCAGCCCTTTACTTCTGTTTCTGCAGGATCAGACGAGTTCCAGACTCCTGGAGCAGGTGCTGCTGGTGTTGGAGCCTACAAGGCTCCAGAACCTCTTTAAGGATCATTTCCAGGGGCAGCTGCAGACCCTGGCTGCACATCCCATTGCCAACTTCCCTTTGCAGCGCTTGCTGGATTCTATCACTACCCCTGACCTGGTGAGTCAGGAACTGGACTGGGTCTGTTTCTATACTCTTGTCTCTGCTAGTTCATGTTCATGGAGGCTGATTTTATTGTAGGCCTGCCTCTTTATCTCTGACAGTGTACTTGCCATTGTCCTTGAAAAGTTATTCCTGGGAATTTCCCAGACTTTGGATGAAGATGCCTTCTTTCCAGAGAGGATTTGTTTTGGCTTATTTCAGGTGCCAGAAGGCACTACCAACAGGAAACTGGCTTAATCCAAGTTTAAGCCTACCAGCTTCTGAGTACTTAGCTACAAACCCCTTTGAGCACTGGGGCTGCCCACAGTGTCTCTCTTCCTTTGCTGGGTTGAGTCGGGGTGGAAGGGCAGGTTTAATTCTGGTTCTCCCATAACCTGAGAGTATGGCCATTTAAAGTGCACCCCCAATGTGAGATGTCACCTCTAAGATTGCCCATTTGTCCTGGGCCTTGTCCAGCCAAACCAAAGTCCTGACATTGGCAAGTTCTCTGAGAGCAAAAGAAGCTTCTGCGCTCCTGTATTCCCCACACCTCTCTGGATGCAGAGTTGGACTGGCAGTTCCCAACTAGGCCTTCATTGCCTCCCCCTTCCACTTTAATATTATTACTTTAAATGAAAACAAAAACTTTTAAATAAATGTCTTAGATCTTGATCATGTTTGTGGTTATCGTGGTGTGTAACTTTGTCAGAACTCATCAAAATGTACACTTAAAATCGATACATTCAAGTGCATACCTTGAATGAGTTGATGTGTAATACTAAAGGTTTTTTTTTTTTTTTTGTCTATATGTCAGAAAATGGAGCAGCAATTTGGAAATGAATAGTGGTGCTGGTTGCACAACACGATGATCAAAAAATAAAAACAAAAAAGCAGCAAAAATAAGAAAATACAAATAAACAAAAAATTAAAAAACTTACCAGCACCATATTCCTATCATGCTGATTATTTTAGTGTTATGTAAAACATTATATATTTTTGTTAATCTTTTCTATGCATTTTTACCAAATTGGGATCAGCTTTATATGTTATTTTATAAACTGCTTTTTCAGATATCAATCTCTACCTTCTACAGCAGTAAGTTTTCATCTTTGTAATATTGAGTCCATATTCAAATTGCCTAGTTGTCCCAGAAATGTTCTTTGTAATTGGTTTGTCCAGATTAGGGCCCTGCATTACTTCTAAGTCTCTTCGTTTAAGTGTCTTCAAACATAGCACAGTCTCCTTTCTTTCTTTTTATTTTTTTAAGATACTGATATTGAAGAGACTGGGTTAGCTGGCTTGTCTTCATTGCTTTTGAGGCAGTGCTTTTTATGTTCTATCAGGCATTTTTGTTGTTTTCAGCAGGGAGAGTTCTCTGAATAACTTATCCTACCACTACCAGAGTGCCAAAGATTCTTTATCCCATGTCTCCCCTCAGCTGTCCCCTGTGTTTGAGGAGCTGAGCTCTGCCCTGGAGGCTGTGCTGGCTCAGGGCCACCCAGGAGTAGTCGTTGCCCTGGTGGGGGCCTGTCGCAGAGTTGGGGCCCACCAAGCCCAGGTCCTGCAGCTGTTGTTTAAGGTGAGTGTCACCTACAACCCAGTTACAGCCCCAGTCAAAATTCTACCTATTCGGACTTATCATTAGTCGTTGTTCCAATGAACTCAAGAGGTCTACAGGGAAGAATGAGACCAGAAGCCATCTCACAGCCCTGGAATGAAAATTGTCTCCCAGAACTGAGAGAGAAGCTTATTTAAAGAATAATTGTTTATTCAACCTCTGTTATGTTTACAGAGGCTGCAGATACAGCAAGGCAGATGAGATCCTGCCCTCATGGAGCTTGTGGAGTTAGGCCTTCTTACTTCTCTTGAATGCTTTCCCCTGTCTAGAGAGTCTGGGTTAGGGATGGGGCAGTTTTCAGACTCATGTTTTGACTCCCTGTCTAGGCGTTCCACTGTGCAGAGCCCTTATCCCGTCATGTGGCCTGTGTGCCTCTCTTTGCCACTTTGATGGCTTACGAGGTGTACTATGGACTAGTGGAGGAGGAGGAGGCAGTGCCTGCGGAGCACCAGGTAAGCTAGGGGAGAGGCCAAGCCACTGACTCACTGGGAAGCCCCTCACTCCTGAGGTGAGGGTGGTGAGATCTCTGACCTCATCCAGGTAGAGGTGGCATTGTCCTGGGCATGGGCTTATCCTTCTGGTTTGGTGGCTGCCTTGTTATTTCCTATCTCTGTCCTGCCAGGTGGAAATGGCTGCAGCTAGGCCCCTGGGGGAAGTGACAGTCCTTGGGTCTCTACTGCTCCAGCATCTGCTGCACTTCTCCACCCCTGGTCTTGTGCTTCGAAGTCTGGGTGCCTTAACGGGGCCACAGCTCCTGGCTCTGGCCCAGAACCCTGCCGGCTCCCACGTGCTCGATGCTGTTCTGACCAGCCCCTCTGTGACCCGCAAGCAGCGTCGCTGTTTGCTGCAGACTCTAAAGGTTAGACTTCTAGCTTCTGCCTTGCCTTCCCCACCTCTGTCCATTCAGAGACTGTGAGCTTCCCCTGGGGCAATACCTTCAGGATATGTAGTTCCTAGACTGTTTTGACTCAACTTCTAAACTCTTGATACTTCAGTCCTCTTCCCTCACCCCCTGAACCACCACTTTCTTGGACTACCCTAGAAGGACCTACGTCTTGCTTGTCTCAATGTAGGGACAGTACGTGGCCCTGGCCTGTAGTCGCCATGGCAGCCGTGTGCTAGATGCCATCTGGAGTGGAGCAACCTTGGGAGCCCGGAAAGAAATTGCTGCTGAGCTGGGTGAGTACTAGAGCCTTTCATTGATTTATCGGCACTTTTCCAGGTAGCTAGGTGTTGGGAGTGGACTTAAATGCAGCAGAGACTTCAGGTCCAAAGGGTGGTCTAGGCTATGGGTTCTTAGCAGTCTAATCTCTCCTTCCCCTCTGCTGTTGTGCAGCTTGTGCTCCCACCCCTCCTCTCCACGTCTGTTCTTTGGAGAGAGAGGTGTTAGCTGTATCTTAGAGGCAGGCCCAGGATCAGGGGAAAATGGAGGGACCTTCACCCATATAGAGTCTGTTTCAAGCATGGGTGGGTGACTATGTGATGATACTGAACGTGGAGTGGTTCCCTTTGCAGGGGAGCGGAACCAAGAGCTGATAAGAGACCCTTTCGGCCACCATGTGGCTCGAAACGTGGCCTTGACTACCTTCCTGAAGCGGCGAGAGGCTTGGGAACAGCAGCAGGGGGCAGTGGCCAAGCGGAGGCGGGTCCTGAACTCAATACTTGAAGACTGAACTCTTTGGATCTGGGACTGAGTGTTGGTGGGGGAGGGGGAAAGGGAGTGTCTGTCCCATCTCTTTTCTGGTTTGAATTGGAATCAAAAGTCTTGTTGGTAAATATTTATATATTTTTATTAGAAATGTGTCTGTTATTTTGGGGGAGGAGAAGAGTACAAAGAAATAGAGATCTCAAAGTAAAGTCATAAAAGGCTCTCTTTAGTGTGCTGGGCAGTTTGGGGAGATGGGAGGAGTTGGTAAGGAATCTAGATTTAGTAGCGGTCAGGGTGGGATCAAGGTGTTTGGGGGCAGGTCTGTGGCCTTCAGGGTAAGTGGGAGGCTGGAAATATGGCTGGGACGGGGCAGCATTCTTCAGGAAAGGGTGTGGGCTGGGGGTCTAAGGCTTTGTGCTGATGGCTTCTGCCATGATGGGGTCATAGGACAGTGGGGAAATGAGGTAAATTAATCTAGCCTGCACTGTCTGCCCTGGTCCAGAAGCCTGATGCTGTCACACTTCTAACAGTATGTGTCTCTTGGAACAAGCCTTGGGGAAGAAGCTCAGAGACTCTCCTCAGTAGGCATGGAGGCGGCCCTGCTGCTGCCACTGCTCAGCTCCCTCCACTATGTGGCGCAGAGTGGAGGAAATGCCCAGCAACATATGGCCCACGCCTTGGAGCAGCATGGAGATCCAATGTAGGAGCTCCCTGGAGGGCAGAGATGAGGGAAAGTCAGATGGGTAGGGGAATGCAGGGGGAGGCTATAGAGCCAGAGGATAGGGGCCTTCCACAAGCGAGAGCTAACTGGTGGTGGGTGGGTACAGGAGAAGGAATTGTGGGGACTGCCCAACTGTAGGGGATGGGAAGTGCGACAGACTGATCTCTGACCTGAGTACTTTCTTTGGGCCAAGTCCTTGAAAGTCACAACTCATGGAATACAGCCCGTAGAACGTGGCTTTGATGTTCAGGCTGCCAAAGAGGTCTCGGGGGTTTTGCTTGTACACATCGAAAGTGATGCGGGCGATGTCCTTGCTGTGCTTGGGCTTCTTTCGGCCCAGCCCGTATGACAGCATCCTGCTCTGTTGGGTACACAAGTTAGTGCAATGGGTCCTCTTACCTGACATCCACCACTAATCCCCATCAGCACTGGGTCAGACCCACCCTTACCTAGAATGTGTGTCCACTATAAGATGTCCTTGACAATTCCACAGCTCTCTAGTGCCTCTTCCCCCAAGATCAGGGTTAGGCTAGAGAAGAAGCTAGGGAGAGCTATAAAGGATGGGTGGCCACATTCATGATAAAAACTCAACAAAACAGGAATAGAAGGGAAATTCCTCAGTACAGTTAAGGGCATTTATACAAAGCCAACAGCCAACATCATTCTAAATGGAGAGACTTTGAAAGCATTCCCCTTGAGAA